>NW_022708279.1:106349-122237 GCF_011630105.1 Anneissia japonica | reverse complement strand
TTTTAAGCTGTCCTTGATCATTGGTTACCTCTTTACTGTTATTATACTTGTAGCATAAACTAAATAAATAAAAATAAATCAGTAAATAAATAAAAATAAATAAAAGAATAAATAAATAAATAAAAATAAATAAATAAATAAATAAATAAATAAATAAATAAATAAATAAATAAATAAATAAATAAATAAATAAATCAATCAATCAAATAAATGAAATAAAATAAAACAAACAAACAAATAAATAAATAAAAACTCTAATTCTTCAAAGTTTCCAAGACCATAATATGGATCACTAATAACAACATATCATAACTACACAGATTCTAAATTTCACTGTTTCCTTAATGCCAGAAATTTAGTAAACCAATAAATTATAGCCTACCTCATCCATAGCACGGACATTGGCTCCCAGACGCAGACATTCAATAACGATATCCAGTCTCCCTGAGTTTGCTGCACATATCAATGGGGTCTGTCCACTCTGAAAGAAAACAGAAAATAGATAAACATAATTGATGATTAAGCCATTATACCAGTAAGATTATGTATAATTAGGTAGGCTGTTGGCTGGAATGTAATCTGTCCTGCTGAGAAGAGAGTTGGAATGCAATAGTCATCCTCTAGCTAGATTTTCTGTTCTTGCCAGATATACTCAATTAATACAAAATCTGAGGAGGGACATCAAATAAATATTAAGTCTATTAATAAGTCTAGTAAGTCTACTTAAAATGTACATTTTAATACATTTACATATTAGTCCTAGCTTTGAATGTTTTGTAAATGTTATGATGTACGTAACAACAACAATGTCTGTATGTATAAAGAGATACAGTAATAAATCGCAACTTCATAAAGTATATCCACCATCATCATCTTCATCCCCACCATCACCATTATTACATCAATTAAACCATCATCACCTCAATAACCATCATAACTATCACCACAATTACTATCATTATTATTATCATCATGACATCAGCATCAACTCGATCATCATCATAACTTCAACTATAAACATTATAATCTTCACCTTAATCAGTCATCATCATCGCCTCAATCATCATCTTTTTCATCAACATCACTTTTATCATTATCAGCATCACCACCATCAGTCAATCATCATCATCAATATCATCATCACATCAATTATCCTTATCATCACCACCTCAATCTTTATCATCGCCTTCATAATCATTATCATATATCATAATTATCACCTTAATCATTATCATTATCATCACTATTATCTCATCATCATTATCATCATCACTACCTCAATCCTTATCATGACAAATATTATCCTCACCATCATCAGCTCAATCATTATCACCACCTCAATCATATTATATCACCTCAATCATTATTATCACCTCAATCATCATCATCACTACCTTAATCATCATCATCACTACCTCAATCATTATCATAACAAACATTATCCTCACGATCATCAGCTCAATCATTATCACCATCATCATCACTACCTTAATCATCATCATCACTACCTCAATCATTATCATAAAAAACATTATTCTCACCATCATCACCTCAATCATTACCATCAGTACATGTTAGTGCAGTATGAATAAATCTAAAAGCTAGTCAGTGGCTTGATGGCGTAGTGTATGCTATGAGGTATGCTACGAGTAATGTATTCTGTTTCATTAAACAAAATGTCAAATTCACGCAGTGAAAATAAAAAATGAAAAGATCAATACACGAATAATCCATATAAAAATTGGCATTTCACTCAAATCATTATGCAACGAATGAAATAACTTAGTGCAAAAATAGAGCAAAGGTCAGTCACAGAAAGACGTTTTACAGATGATGATATAAAAATTCTCTGCATGTTGATTGTAAAATCCTATACTAACTGTGATAAGCAAAGATGGCTGCTTATATAGCCAAGTGTTAGGCATCAAAGAAGGTTTTTGTAATATGAAATAACTCAGGAATGGAAACAATAATACCATAACATTCATAATATTTATCCAGGCAGTAATATGAGCTTTGCTATGGCTGTTTCCTATCCCAGGAGAAAATTAAATATTGTTTTAAATACCAAAAGTAATAAGCCTGTGAAATAGATCCATCTCTTCCTGTTTCTACCTATTCTCAGTTCACAGATATAGCCCCCTTAGGGTAACATTTTTTCAAATTAATTTAAAAAAAATATAATTATATAGAGTTAATTAAACACCAAAAATGTAATTATTTAGCTCTAAACCTGATGAATTTCAAATGGCCGTGAAGACTATCACATTTTATTTGATAAAAATATGACATGCCCAAATATGGTCATGATGACATCTCATCATGACTATATATGCATATCATGACTATATATAGGCATGCCTTAATATCATAAAGGTGAAAATATTTTTTGTAAACAGTTAATTTTGTTCCCTTATAGTGATTAACTACCCAACTGTATAAACAGATTGATTAAGATAAGAAGGTGATTATCAACCTCTATGGCCTAAAGACCTGGTGTATCTCATACCACTAAAATCTATACACATCAATCAAGATAAGACTTACCAATCTACATGCAAGATAAATATAATAATAATAATTATAATATCATGTTTATTATAAATATAATTATAATAAATATTATATTTTTATTTATTTTTTATTTTTTTTATTTTATTATTATAGAAAACATTTTTTTTAAATATTTTAATTCATCCGTTCATTCATTTAAAACATTTTTAAACACAAATAATTCACAGCAAAGGTGTTCCAATAAAATATAATCAAAACAATCGAGATTAATTCTAAAATATTCAAGAAAAGTGTTTAAAACATCTAAATATCATGCATGTAGAGCTATATATTGCTTTGTGATTATATATTGCATTATTATTATTATTATTATTATTATTATTATTACTATTATCATTATTATCAATATTATTATTTATAAATTATATTGCAATTAGCATTAATGTCAAGGTTCTAATAATTTAGTATATAATAAGCATACAAAATCAGTTAAATTAAGAAAAATGTATGCCCTATGGAGACAATCAAATTTTACTTTTGATATTACACCATGACCATATATGGGTACATCAAGACCATATATAGGCATATCATGACTATATAAGGGCATACAACATGGAAAATGACTAACAATTCTCACATGGCAACATAACTGCACAGGAATAAAACATGAAATTAAATCTTTACATTGAATGTGTGGCCAGGCTTTGTACTACTATTAAATAGTTTATTAGTTTAGGTTTAATACATACTTTAAATCTAATAGTACAGTATGCTATATTACAGTTTAATGAAGTAATTTTGCATTTAGCATGAAGTGTTGTATATGGCCTTGGAAATACAGTAAACACAGTTGAATTTTATAATTAAGTCTTTGGATTTGCTAATTAACACCAATTAGACATTATTTGTTTGCTAATGATTCGTTAGCACACCTTTATTAGTTGCATAATATGATTTACTACATTTGGGTTTATTCCTCCAATAAATTATGGAGGTATAAATTGATTTGTTTAATAGTGATGGTAGATTTGCACAATTGTAAAAATTTCTTCAATTTGCAATGTCTATTAAATAATTGAAATTTTCAAATCAAATCAAATCCATTTTATTGCAATCTGACAAGATAAAATATCATCTTCACCAAATTGAAGTTTAACAATATTGAAACATCAATTATTATTAAAACATCAATTATTATTAAAACATCAATTATTATTAAAACATCAATTATTGATTGAAACTGTTGAATTAAAATCACTTGATCATATCTCATTGCCTCATATATTTTGTTTTAATTTTTTAATAATATAGTTTAGAACAAGTATAATTACTCTTAATAGTTGTTTACTCATTTGTGTTTGTTTTCCTCTTGTCCTATTCTTAAAGTATGTTTTGATGTTTTTCTTTTTGTCGTAATGCTAATTGATTTTGATGTAAATATTATGCTAATGTCTTTTTGTTTGTCCTTTTCTGAATGTACGGTTTGTCGTGATTCTAATTGTTGCTGATTTTTTTTTTCTCCTGTGTCGGTCCCTTTTCTTTGTATTTAGATTTTCTCGCTTGTTGCATTTTAATATTTTATCTTTAAATGGTTTTGTACAGTTTGTAAATCTACTCGCAATTACGGACATGATGATGTCACCTCATACCCATATATGGATATGATGATGTCATTTCATACCTATATATGGATATGATGATGTCATCTTATATCCATATATGGATATGATGATGTTCTCTCATACCTATATATAGACATGATGTCATCTCATACCTATATATAATAATAATAATAATGGTCGACATATAGAGCGCATATCACAGAAACCTCTATGCACTTAACATACAAATAGAATGATACTTAACTAATCCTACTCCCTAAACTAAGCATGGTTTGGCCGTTGGCTCCGAGGAGTTCATCCGCCCTTTGTTCAGCTATTTTTCTTATTGTAGCTGGGTGACCATTCACCCTCCCATCTATCTCATACCCATATATGGACATGATTACCTATATGTCATATGCCCATATATGGGCAGATTACACATAAAACATAATAGTGTAGACAGATCTTGAAACTTCTTTCATTATGAGGAATGTGTTCCAATAGGAATTCATTCCCCATCCCCCCTCCCAACATAACTTCTCCCACACCCCTCCCTAAACCCCTTCTATTTGCATTCACTCATTGTATACTATAGATGTAATGAGACAATGTGCATGCGCTTTCCTTTCCTAGTACAATATTATTCCATTGTTATGCTAATGAATATTGCATGATTTACAAGGGAAACAAATTGTAATGAATTATTCGAGAGATAGAAATCTCGCATATGATCGGCTAAAATAGATGGATTACTTGCATAAATCAAGGTAATAAATAAAACAATTATTAAATAATGAAATGAACAAAATAAATATATATGAAACTAATATACATTATCATTTATTACTCCTATGGGTATGGGTATTCCTATATGACCATATATAGAAACATAATTACTAAATAAGGGCAAGAGAGAATGCACACAACACTTTATGGCTATGTTTTGTATTTTATAATTCACATGATTAACATGTGTTGGTAAAAACCACATAATAGAGCAGTTGGAATTTATAAAACATGACATTTGCGAAAGCAGAAAATATTTACGCTTGACTGAACACGTAGCCAAATGGTAATCTGTACATTACATTTTTTTTTATGACTTTACAGCCGTGAGCAACTACACTGTAAAAGTACCATGCGATTAATTAAGTTATCGATGATAATAATTTGAATAGAAAAGATGTTTACAGCAGAAGTCTACTAGAGGTACTGATTTAGTATGGCTGAAAAATTATATACATAATACAAAAATTGTTATTTGTCAAAAAATAAAAAAAAAACCCACAAATTTAACAATTAAGAAAATGATACAGAAGTCAAAAAGGATCCCTCTTAAAGCCCAAACAGGCTTGTTAATAAACAAAAGGGCCAAAGCAAAATATACATGATAAAGTATAAATTTAAAATTATAATTATAAGAATGAAAAAATGTATACTATATACAATGATAAAATAACACACTAAATTAACCAAAGTAAAAAGATAATATCAATGTTTGAAATAATATAAATAAGATAATATAAACAGTATATAATCTAAATATCATAAGAATTTGTTATATTTGGTGGGTGGAATTTGTTATATTTGGTGGGTGGAATTGAAACTTGTAGATTAATTCTTAGAAGGTCATATTTGGCTTAAGTGTTAATGTTTGAGGCATTTGAAAGGTCAAAGTTCAGTTATTCAGTTTGGTCAATAAATGTATTTTTGAATTGAAATATTATCAAGGAGGAAGACAAATTTAAATAGACCAAAGAAACATAAAACTACAACTTACAATAAATTAAGTTTATAATATTTATATAGTTGCTAATTCACTTATTTTTATTTAAAGGTGAATCATTAATATTATTTACCTCACTCACAGCAGTAACAGTGCATAGACGTTCTTACATCATACACTATGTAAGTTCACAGTTATTATTATAATAATAACAATATTTTTATTTTATTATTATTTATTATTTATATTATTATTATTATTATTATTATTATTATTATAAATTGAATGGTCTTACAAAATATCTTTAAGCATTACCTACTATAAAAATAACAATAATAAATAAAAAATAATAACAACAATAATAATAATAAAAACAATAATAATAACAATAATAATAATAATAACAATAATAATAACAACAATAATAATAATAACAACAATAATAATAACAATAATAATAATAATAACAATAATAATAACAACAATAATAATAATAAAATGGACATTTATGTGCCCATATCCATTGAAGATGCTCATGTCACAATGACATGTCTGAGCTACAGGCCTAGATAACCCAACAAAATAAATTAAAAAAATTAAATAAGAAACGAGAATGCCAATAACAAAAGTGATAATTGGCACAGAGATTGATGACCAGGATGGGACTCCACCATCTGATATCGAAACATTGTCACTGTCACAACCGTGTACACAAAGGCACACTTATGTATTATATTATTATTATTATTATTGGCTTTTCCCAACAGTACTTTGGTCACTTCCCAAGCAAAGGCCATATATCAAGGATGTGCCTCCTAATATTTAGTGTCAATCTATGGTGGTGTGTGCGTGTGAGGACCAATTAAAGTGATTTAAGGTCAAACAGTCTGCACCGGACATTTCAAAAATCGGTCAGTTGATCTGAATGAAAATTACGGGAAAGTTTAATCAAGTTACAAGGAAGAAATTTTTATGTGTTAGTGATGATCCAGTGAAGGGTGTAAATTTGAAGGTCTTTTCAATTTTTGAGGACCCAGACCTAATTATCTCTTGTTGAAAAAAAACCACTGGGTCTAATTGAAACATTCTAAAATACTTTACAAAGGTCTTGTAAAAAATTTATTGAATTCTTGTGACGGTCTGCAGTATGATGTGGATTTGAGGACCAGTTAAAAGAAACGTCCCAGACCACATATTTTGAAAACGGATCAGCTGATCAGAATGAAACATTCAGAAAAATTTTAACCAAGTTACAAGGAAGAAATTATTATATGCTGGAGACAAATCAGTCAAGGGTGTAAATGGGAGGGTCACTGCAATTTTTTAGGACCCAGACCTAAATACCTCTTGTAAAAAATCAATGGGTATAATTTAAACCTTGTATTACAGTTTGTCAAGATCGAGTAAAGAAATGATTACATTTTTGTGACGATCCGGAGTAGGGTGTAGATCTGAGGACCAGTTAAAGGAAAACGTCCCAGACGACATATATCGAAAACGGATCAACCGATCTTAATGAAACTTTCAGGAAAGTTTAACCAAGTTAATACAAGAAAGATAGTATTGTGTTGGTGACGAATCAGTCAAGGGTGTACACTGGAGGGTCCTTTAAATTTTTGAGATCTCAGACGTAAATATCTATAAAAAGTTTTCAATGGGTGTAAATTTGAGGGACATTTAAATTCCTTACATCCTAGTTATAGATGGATAAAAATGACACTTTGCAGAATAGTTTTTCATAGTGAAATGAAGAAATGATCCAATTTTGGTGACGATCTGCAGTAGGGTGCAGATATTAGGACCATTTAAAAATGTTTTGATGACAGTTGATTAAATTATTTAAACGCAATTTGCGTTTTCTAAAGCTCTTAAACCAGTTACAGCTAGGTTAAACTCAAAACTACCGTGATATGCATGAACAATTTCGTTTTCAGTCTTTCTTTTTGCTGCAATTTTAACTTCATTTCCCATTAAAGCAATGGGGAAAAGCCCTATGTTCTGTTGCTCAAACAGACATAGTAAGTTCAGTTAAAATTATTATTTTATATTATTATTGTTAATTTCTGTACATGATATCTAAATTGTAGCAACGTTAGTAGTAATTAATGCACGATAAATCTGCTGATTAGTCTCCCAATGAAATATCATAGCATAAATAATTTTGATTAATCACCGCAATGCTTAATTAAAATACAATGTACGTCTCACATAAGCACCGAAAGTGGAGTTTAGTAAGTCAAATCATGCTGTAGTTCTTATTTGAGATCAATATAAACAATTAAGAAAAACACCTTTGTGTAATGGATGTTTTGTATAAATTTATATAAATAAATATATAAATAAATAAATATAAGTATATATAAATAAATATATGTTTTATTTAAATTTTATATAAATGGATGTATGTTGTACTCTACTCTACATTCAAGGAAAGGGGTTCATTTACTGTTTTCTTTGATAAAGAAATGATGAATGAATTCCTTCAACATATTTGAAATAAAGTATAGATATTCATATGCATTACCATTTAAAGATAAAATGAATATGTAATGAGAAGACATATTGAGCATGCTCAGAAGATTCTCTCATGGAAAATGTGGTATTTTGCAATGGCTTCCTAAAGCCCTGTCCTATCAAATTTTATTGGACAAAAACATGTGGAATGCCCTAATATGGTCATGATGACATCACATTATGACCATATATAGCCATATCATGACTATATATGGGCATACATACACTGAGTCTCCATTTACACGTGAAGCAACTGAACACAACCATTTTATTCACACTATGGAAAAATCCATTAAAGATTGTAATGAAAAGTTTGTAGTGGAGCATAAGATTCAGCTTAATGTATTCTTACATTTAGCTCATTAGAACTTCTAGTCAAGGGATTTCCTTGAAAGGCACATCCAGCCTACTTTTTCTTCACATAAAATGCATTCAGAAATTGAAATATTATAAAAAAAAAAAAGAATTTAAGAGAAGAGTCTAGTTGATAGCTGAATGCTGCCATATTCATCTTTTCCATTCAGACTCTCATATATTATTTGACATGCCTAAATATGGTCATGATCACATCACATCATGACCATATATGGGCATACAACAGTTTTTTGTCAATTACAATTGATAGTCAGAAGAGAATTAAAATAGACTTCATACTGGCAATAACCTCTCAGTATAGCTAAAGCAAAGAATGTACGTTACATAAGCACACTAATTATATTCATCTTCATTTCAAATTGATTTGCTGACACTCTCTTCTCTACATACATTGTACTATTGTACCGTAGCAGGTAGAAGCAGTTGACGCAACGGTCGTGGCTCGGACTCTCAACCTTGAGGTCGGGGGTTCAAAACCCTCGCTGTGCAAGTCGCTTGTGTCCTTAGGCAAGACATTTTATCTACGTTTGTCTCTCTCCACCCAGGTGTATAAATGAGTACCGGCATATGCTGGGAAGGTAAAACAGACTGCAGTGCGGGAGGAGTGGTGAACCCCCCCACAGCCTTGCACACTCTGGCCCAGACGCTAAAGGACGGATGGGCACTCCGGCCTGCTTCAGATTTCGCACCTTTACCTTGTACCGTAGCAAGCCCACGTATAAAGCTTTCTCAATTATATCCACTTCTTCATTCATTCCATTACCTTCACATATAATACAAGAGAATACATATAACTTTACTGATTACTTTTCTGATTCATGGATAGATTACGATTTCTACGATTTTGATTTATTGTATGCCCATGATGTGCCGATGTCATGAGGTGATGTCATCATGACCATATTCAGGCATGTCACATGTTCTTGTCAAATAAAATTTGATAGTATGGACAGAGCTTTAAGTCTGGATTAAACCCATTAACATCAAACTACGTTCAGACTAGGAAATAAGCCAGACTTGAGTTAAGCCCAGCTCAACGTTAAGCCCGGCATAACTTTGCTGGGCGTTCAGACTAGCGGGTTTAGCCAGGCAAGAATTTGCATAATAATGAACCGTAACCAGAAAACGTGTTTCAAAACATTGCTCGCGAAACGTATGTATGCTCTCTTACAGCGTACATAATTGAATGCTGATTGGTCATTTTGTTACCCGGAAGTCAATGCAAGATCCCCCGCAACGATTAAAGCCGGGCTTAGAAAAGTTAAACACGGTGGCAAGCCAGGCCTTGTTACTATAGGAACACAGCCCGGCTTGAGATAAGGCACCTAGTTCAGACTGGCAGGTGGATAAACCCGGTGAGTTGAGCGGGGTTTATCCACCTAATCTGAACTGGACTTATGTCTACATTGGGTGCACTACATGTGTCAACTAACATCTGCATTAAACACGCCAACTCAGTATGTTTACTTTCTCACTCAATAATCTAATTATAGGCAACTCAATAGAGCCGCTGAAAGGTATGCTCACACAGAATCTTCTCAGAGAAACTTCTTATCTCATCCTCAAGTCTAAAGCTTTGTCCTCACTTTAAAAAAAAACTGTTTATGCCCATATATAGTAATGATATGCCTATATATGATCATGATATGCCTATATATGGTCATGATGTGATGTCCAATAAAATTTGATTGTACACACAGGGCTTTATCATCAGAGGCCTACATGATATCACATTCCTTCCTATATTAATGTTTATTCATTTATGAATATTTATGAGTCAATAATTAATCATTTATGAATATTCATTAAATTAATTTTAAATATAAAATTGTAAAAATTAATTACGTATTATCATTATATTGCATTACATATAAAATTTAACTTCTAAATAATAATAAATAATACTTCAAATTATTAAGGTTCTTCAGGATATTATATTGAAATTAATTTTTACAGTATTCCACATAACGTTTTGTGAGAAATTTGTGTGAATTGATGTTGTCATAATATCCATATATAGACATGATGATGTCATTAATATCCATATATGGGCATGATAGTGTAATGTCATACACATATAAGGAAAATGGTAATTGTCACATAAAATTTGATAGTGCTGATCGAGATTATGTAGTTAATCCACAAAATGATTGATAAAGATGTCTCAGAGATATCAAATACAACACTAATATCAATATTATTATTATTTCATCACTGAAAATATTAATTTTTCTTCTAAATAAAGAAAAATTCAAACTAACATAAGACTATATTTCCAGAAATGCAAGCTGTAATAATGTTGGAAATCATTTAGGTATCAAATGTGTGTAATGCATGACTTAAGTTCCTTGGCATCCACCTGGGACGCTTGGTATCCACCTGGGAACTTGTACACAGGCTGTGTGTTCCAATCAAGGTGTCAAATATGACAAATTGAATTACGCACCAGATTGTAAACCAGGTTCCTGGCCTGGCCTCCTGCACTTACAGCTAAAATATCTCCATAACATGAGAATGTATGATATACTAATCATGTGGTTAAGCACAGCTACTAATAGAAATACTTCAATGCTACTGAAATTTCACTGCTTAGGAAGTTACTGTAATGGGTCCAACTCGTGATTTACTTCAAAAATAAATGGGATAAATCCCATTTATGCACATCTTGCATGTATTGCATACTTAAATTTTCATGCAAGATAATTTCACCTTGCATGCAACTTTACAGTGGCATCTAGTAGTCTTGAGATGAGGAGGACCAATGGGGGAGGGGGAGGGCGCAAAGATAGAGTGGGGACTTCGTAATTAATTGAGGGACTCAATGGTTAATTCAGGCGACACAAGGTCTCAAAATAAGGTGATTTTTAAACTACTTGAGCGTGATTTTTTTTGCTTCAGACATTATCAATGTCAGGCTCATCTGGGTAAGCACAGCTTTTTGTGGAAACCTGCCCCACTGCAACTTCAACTAGACATGCAAACAAATTCATCTGGCCATATGTGATAAATTTATCAGGGGCAAGTAAGATAAAATTACCAGGGGAAAGTGACATAAATTTACCAGGGCAAGTGAGATAAATTTTACCTGGCCAAGCAAGATAAATTCATCTAGACATTATATGGTATATTAACCTTGCAAAGCAAGATAATTTCACCTAGACATTATATGGTATATTAATTTGGCCAAGCAAGACAAGACTAGCTAAAACAATTAAAAAATGTTTTAACTCTACTATTTCTCCTGATCCTTAAATTTATTGAAATAATGTCTCATATAATATGCATAAAAACTTATTTTAAATTAGCCTCGAGATGGTGTGACTTGGCCATGATGATGTCGTACTTATCCCTCAATCAATTGTTATTTGATTGAGCTTGAAATCAATCGATTTAACTCGACAGCTAATTCTGCAGAGTGTACCGAGTTCACAAAGCTTATATCAGATAGAGCTTCAGGAATCCTACCGTCTGATCATTTTTTCATTTCATTTCTTTAGGCACGAGCGCCAAGGATATGCCAATAAGCCATCTTAATCACTATCCTACGTTGTATATCCATTAAACAACAGGGGATTGAATGGACCAGTACACCAGGGTAACCCCCTATTCTTCTTGAAGGATGTACTGGGTTCTTTAAAATGCAAGGTAGAACTATGAGCCGAGAAACCAAGAAAAATTTGTCAACAAAACTGCTGGAGAAATACAACATGGGATACCATGGAATCAAAACAAATGATTACATTTATCTACTGATATTCTTCATTATATTTTTTGTTATCTATAAAGATGACTGATAGAAACATAAAATTTTGATGCAGACACTAAATTCTAGGCTAATACATACTGTAGACATTATCATTAACACATTCGGTTTCTAAATCAACTAGCTATGAATTTTGCACATAGAATGCCCTAGTTTTCGTAAAATCTTGCCCTAGTTTTCATAAAATCTTGTGTACGGTTAATGATCAGGAAAATAAAGCTCTGTTTAGACTGTCACAATTACTTTAATTAAAAACTGTTTTTTGCCCATATACAGTCATGACGTGTCTATATATGGTCATGATGTGATGTCATCATGACCATATTTAGGCATTTCACACATGTTAAGATTATAAAATGAATATTATAAATTGATTGTTTGCTTGATCTCTTTGTATTGTCTGATTAAATGAAATTTAGAATAACCACTGACTCATAATGTTAATATTATTATTAAAGGAGAAAAATAAATCAATCAGGACAGAAGGTAAGGTATATGCATTGAAAATGAATGTTTCAAAATATACAGTAATAAATTATTGATAAGAAATGTTAGAAAAATGTAGCACAGGTAGAAAGAGAGGATGAGGATTAATAAAATGTATATGAAGTAAAGATAAATCTTCATTTAAATTCATTATCATTATTATTATAATAATTATTAAATCTTGAATGAATGAATAAATGAATGAATGAATGAATAAATAAAAAAATAAAATAACAATGATATAAAAATTTGTTTTATGCAATGGACAAAAGATGACATTACATTTTCATTTTATAAATTTTTTATAAAGAAAATGTATTATTATCATCATTATTATTATTATTATTGAAATTATTAAATTATTTACAAAATGTAATATTGTTTTAGTTATCAAATGTTTTCTGCAATTTAACTGTAGCTGCAATAGTAACCTTACAGTAAGTACACTGAAACATTTTTGTACAGTTGTGTGTAGTAATTATTCACATTTTCTTTCTATTGCTGATTACTTGTATGCTTTTGTTGTTAGTATCTTCATTCTCTCAGCATATAATGCGCAAGGACCAAGATCAATACCGAAGCCTGTTAATTTTCAGCACGGCAACCCTAGACGGATTTTGGCAGAGGTTTCCTATCGAATTTCCAGTGTAAATTACCTGAATGGTCATATCTCAAAGTTATAGAATCAATATTAGGCAAGACCTTGTTTAGTGAACTGTTCAACTGCCAATAATGGGGATTTCGATAAAAATAAAATTTTATTTTTGGCCCATTAGTACACCAATTTTTTTTAATTTATTTATTTTAAATATGCCCTTCTCTCGCATAGATTCTCCAAAATTAAGATATATTTCTTCCTTATTATGAATTTATTCGTAAAATATCAAATAAGCCTACAGTAATTACACTGTTTACAATCATCAATAACATTCTATTTTTATTTTCTCCATCAATGCTTTTGGCACTTATTTTGCTTTGAAGTTCTTTAAAAAAATAAGTTCGCTAAAAAAAGGTAATAAAAAAGTCAAATAATGTCACCAGATTATAGAGAAGCAATACGTAAATTATAATAATAACATTATTTTTTTTAATTGTTTTGCAAGGTCAAGATAAATATTTCCAACAGAGGAACTTTCTTAGAAGAATCATCATTACTATCATCATCATTATCATTACCATCATCATCATTATCACCACCATCATTATCATCATCTCTTTATCAACATCACCAATAGCATAACTATTATTTCTCCCACTATCATCATGATCATGAACAACAGCATCACTACACATTCCATTTTTAATCCCAGATGGGAAGTCTGTTTGATTTTAGTATCAGCAATATTTGCTAATGAGATATTGATTCCTTACGGATTACTCATTAGTATTCCCAGGATCTCTTAGCCACGACCAACATGTTGTATATCGCATACATTATACAATATATGTTCAAATATATAGTCTTCATCTTAGCCAACTACAATAGAGCTGCTCATAATGTTTAATACTTTCACAAGATGAATGTGGACTGTTCATATATTACCACATGAATCTATGAGACTCGCACTTCAAGCAAGCTCCTTTCTATGAGATTGTCCCTTAAAAGTACACTGCTTTCCAAGAGATTGTCACTTAAAGCACACTGCTTTCCAAGATATTGTCACTTAAGAGCATATTTACTTCCAATGAGATTGTCACTTAAGAGCAAACTTCCTACCGTGAGGTTGTCACTTAAAAGTGAACTGCTTTCTATGACATTTTCATTTTTAGCAAACTTTCTAATATCACTTAAAAGCAAACAGCCTTCTCTGGGACTACCTACTTTTAAATGGATGATGATAATTTATTTTCGCGAAAATTCTTGGTTGCTCATGGGAGTCTGTGACTCTGTAAGACTCCTAATAATTGTGGGAGGCATGGGATTACTCTATAAACCAGATTAAATTGTGCTATTATGTCTTTCACCCAGGAAAACAAACACATTCTGTTAATAAACCTCTACTCAATTTGTTTAACATTATAGTACAGTTATAACTCAGTATACAATTAATGAGGTAGCTATTATACAATATTATATAATTTATTAATTCAATATTTGGGTCCTCACAAGGCGCTGACCTCAGAGCCTCACTGCTGTTCTAGTTTTTGTTACCAAAATTTAAAAGCGTCCAGTTTCGCCAGTTTTGAACAGACATGTAGGAAATTTTGTACACATAAACTACAGCTGATTCCAACAAACGTTCATCACCTTTTTTTGAAGTTTAACCGCAGGATATTCCTGCACAACTACAAAACAAAACAGGGGTTTCAGCAAAGGCCTGTACATCACTGCCATTACCACTAATACGGCATGTCGTATGGATGGCGCCGTCTGTAGGATGTGTTCTAAGGAACTCAAGGTTGTAAATTTGAATCGCATCTTGGATCCAATTTCTTTTTTTTCCCCATTTTTAAGAAATTTTACTTTTTTCAATTTTAAGATATACAGTATTTTAATTTTGTACACATGAACATCCTAAATAATTTTTTTTTGTACAAATAACCATCCTAATTATTACAAAATTTCTATCTTATTAGCTCTTCCAAAAAACCTAATTAAATAGCGTGGAGGAAAGCAGTGAGTGGTCACTCTTGTTAATGAAAAACAACCACATTTGTTAAATTTTAATTTATTCAATTCATCACATTACAATCTCTAAAAAAATGATTCAAGAAAGAAGCAATAGTCCTATTATAAATGAAAAGGTATATTTAAATCATCTTTATTTTAACTATGAATTGTAACACACAGAATTGGATTTACACTTTTAAAAATATTTAAAACTACATAAAAAATTGGACATCAAAAACATTAAAGGAGCAATCATTCAACAGCAAAAACTACAAAAAGGGTTAAAGTATAA
>NW_022708279.1:103731-106247 GCF_011630105.1 Anneissia japonica | reverse complement strand
GAGATCCAGCCATTGTTTCCCACAGCATTGTTGTTTTCCAGTATTTTGCCTTTTAATCTATATATATATATATATATATATATATTATGTATGCTACATACATCATATAAACAAAACACACAAGTGAGATCAAAATAAATATAATTAAATTTATGTATTCAAATTTGAGGCATTCTTCAAATTACAATGCCGTAAATATAAACATTTCATCAAGGAGCATTTAGAGAAAAATATCCAGGGAAAAAAAATTCTGTAAATCCAGAAACAGCCATTTTTGTTACAGCAAGAGAAGACAGTGAGTGTACAAGTTGAGGCCTCGGAGCAATTTCTCTGTGGTAGTTTGTAAGGTTATTACGCTAGCTATGAGCTCAGCATAAGTTATTAAAATGCCCACAAGAGACGAGAGCAAGAATATGTAATCGCTGCCGGTTTTAAATCTGGAATTCCATTCTCTACAGATGGGATTATGCATGCAATAAAATATAGCAGTATACAAAAACAAAAATATAAAACACAAACTCTGAATATTTATGTGGAATTTTTATAATATAGATTTCACATTTTAAAAATTTTTACTTTATCATTTGAAAAAAATATACCCGGCTAATTATGGCACTCTATTTCGAGAAAAAGTATTTAGTATGTAAGTTCCCGATTAAATTGTTGGAAACAACATTTGTTAAGGTGTTCATTTTAATAGTTTTAATATTTACTCTGAAAATAAAATATTGTATGATGATACTTCATAGTTTTGTGTAATTCATAAAGTGTTTTTGTTCATTGTTTTTGTTTTGTGATTGAAAGAAAAAATAAATAAAAATTGAATAAGTAAAACCATATAAAATACTGTATGATACTTCTTTATAACTTTGTCTAATGTGTAAAGTATTTTTAATTATTGTTTTGTTTTGTGATTGAAAGATGAAATAAATAAAAATTAAATACATAAACAAATTTTGCATGCTTTGTAAGAATCCAGAATTCCAGTCATCTTATCCTCTCATCCTGTTGTGCTTTGACGTGTGTGCCAATGGTAGCAAGTGAATGTCCTCCTCCAATTGTGGTCTGACGCGTGTGCCGATGGTAGCAAGTGAATGTCCTCCTCCACTTGTGGTCTGACGCGTGTGCCGATGGTAGCAAGTGAATGTCCTCCTCCACTTGTGGTCTGACGCGTGTGCCGATGGTAGCAAGTGAATGTCCTCCTTCAGTTGTGGTCTGACACATGTGCCGATGGTAGCAACTGAATGTCCTCCTCCTGTATTGGTTTGACACGTGTGCCAATGGTAACAACCTATTGTCCCCTGCTATTGTGGTCTGATGCATGTGCCGATGGTGGCAATTGATTGTCTCCCTCCTGCTGTGGTCTGATGCGTGTGCTGATGGTAGTAACTGACCCCCATGGGACCTTTGTAGGAATCATTCTTTGTGAAAAAGGGACTATTTAGTAAAGCTACACACTATCGCTGACTCCTTTGGCAATGCTGATTGGTCAACTGAATCAGGTAGCATTCTCTATTGCATCGGTGACAGCTACGCAGTTTAAGGATTGCAGTGAAAACAGTGTAGCGACTGCGTAGCCAATGTATAGAAACCAAGCTTCACCTACATTTCATCTTTTTGCAATTTCTATTTATGAAGAATGTGTATTATTGGTAATTATGTACTAGTAGTAATAAGAATGGATTAATAATAATTGGAAAAAATATTTTTACTTGTATGAGAATCATTTTTAAAACTGGTATATGTTTCTTGAAAGAATATTTTTTATATGAAAATTCAATGTCTATGGTAGATTTTATCTATTTCTACTTGATGATTTTTATTAATATAATTTACGATAATTCCAAATGTACTTCATATAAAAACAGTAATTGTAGCAAATAAAAAATTGCTGAAGCATGTAATATATTCAGGAATTGATTGAACTTTCACCCGGTCATTAGTAAGTTGACAATCTCTATCCACAGGTGTAAGTTAATGCATAAAAAAGACTTACAATCAACACTGACCAATTAGACGACAGCTTTCAGAAGATCTAGTTGACACCCAATCATTCCTGACCAATTAGATGAGAGTTTTCATAAGATTTTGCAGTCAAACATTTATAATGGTTAAAACATTCGTAACTGCATGATTCTTCAAGCTGATTCTATTCGATACAAGCTTTCTATTCGTATATTTTGTTAACACTACTGAAGTTTTAAATATCTCTAATCAACATTATGTTCATTTTATATTTGTTGATAGTTATAGAATGTTAAGTGAATTTTAGTTTATTAGCTAGCATGTTGTTAATGTTATTAATTTTAAAAAAAATTTCCGTACAGAATACATAAAACTATTCTGAGAAATTAACCTGGTTTGTAGGTTAATGATGGTGAGATGAAATGTGATCACCATAAAGCCACATACCAGGGGCGGATTTAGGGGGGGGCCGGCCCGGCCCCGGCCCCCCCCCCCTTTTGGGAGGTAAAAAAAGAAAAAAAAAAAAAAAAAAAGAGAGAAAAAGGAAAAAA
>NW_022708279.1:92530-103722 GCF_011630105.1 Anneissia japonica | reverse complement strand
ATGTTATGTTCGGGCGTCTAGAACACAAAAATTTCGCGGGGGCATGCCCCCGGACCCCCTACGACAGTGTTGTCTCAATCGGCCCAACTTTCGGCCCCCCCTTTTGGACATTTCTGGATCCGCCCCTGCATACACTCTATCCAATTGTATTTAACAATAACATGTGAAATGCATGGTTATGATGACATCATGGCCATCTCATATCATGAAATCTGATACATATCATGACAGTTTACTAACCACAGGCCAAATTATACCCTCCTCAATTTTGATCCGGATAGTGAATTCACTTAGAAAACACTTTTTTAGGGCGAATTTAAATTGAGGATTCAGCCCCATCATGTTTCTTTCTTGCCGGAGACATGTTACTATGGAACCTTCAGGGCCAGACTAACATAGGGCCTTCTGGGGTGGCAGCGCCAGGCACACAGGCCCCAATGGGAGAAAAAAACCCCAGGAAAAATCACCGAAAATCTGGTTTTATGTTTTATTCACAGAGAATTTAGGCCCACTTGTAGCCATGTTCAGACATTACTTTTATGAATAACTAGGTCAGACTTCCATTTATTCCAGATATGAGCATATCACCCCCAAAATTTTTAATTTATTATTCATATACAGTGGAATCACTAAGTGGAGGCTTTAAAAACTAAGAGGAGGGATTCTCCCACCCAAGGGTGTGGTTACTATGAATGAAATGACTAAAGGGAGGGATTCTATTATATTCTGGTATATTTTATTAAATCATCGTGGCATAGTAAAATGAATTGAGATGATAATTACAAAAATAGAAACTAAGCAAGTATACAATTCAAAAAAATTACATTATTACTACATTATTGTAAATATTAATAATACAAAGAACAAGTAAACAGTTAAAAAAAATTACATTATTACTACATTATTGTAAATATTAACATACAAAGAACACAAATATTATGAAACATCAATATTGTTATACTTATTAACTAATGATTACACATTTTGCTATATATTATTTTGTTATTTATTTCATTTATTATTTTTTGCTTATTTTTTTACTTCACTAAATTAGATATATTGCTTTCTGGTATTTTGTTAATTTTTTTATTATATGATAATTGGGCCTATATTATATATTGTATTGTTTATGTTAAATTGGATGAATAGGCTCACAGCATTTTTGGTATTGTTTTAAGTTTGGTTTTGTGTCAATATATTTATTTGTTTTGTATACCACAACTGTATTTTTTTTTTTTTTTTTTGGCGAAAAAAGAATAATATTAATAAGAACCAAATCATTTTATGTTTTTTGTCATTGAGTTTTAGAGTACATGGTATAGTAAGCCTTACGGAATGCCTCCAAATTGTTTACTTTCTGTGACATCCAAATTTAATGGTTTGAAGATTTGGAAATAACTTGCCAAATATAAAGTCAACATTACATGTTTATTATAAATGCAACTCCAAAAGTAATCTGACCCAATTTTCTCACCCTATTTATTCTTCCCTTGATCACATACATTTTGCTAATTGAATTATATTCTAAACATTGTACTTTGTATTTGTTGAACTCTCTTCCTTTCACTTTACTTGGCACGAAGGTCAAAAAACAGACAATGTAATTTCTACTCATTACAGCGCTATAGAAATATTTAATGGATCAACCCTTGTCTTACTTTCCAGATACCATTGCTCATGTGTGAGTACAGTGGCACAGGGGCTTAAGCCCCCTGTCTCCCTGCTGGCGCCCCCACTGCTTTGGCAGTATCTCTAACTTAACATCATATAACAGGTTGTTAACTGGCAGAGATGTTTTACGACCTGAAAAAAGCCTAAAACAAGATAATAGTAGCAATAGTAATAACAAAACTAGACTTACTATGTCTGTTTGTACAACAGAACATAGGGCTTTTCTTAATTGCTATAATTAGAAATGAAGTTGAAATTACAAAAAAAAAGAGAAAAGATCGTCACAAACACAATAATTTTTGTTCCTTGTAACTTGGTTAAACTTTCCTGAAGTTTCATTCAGATCAATCAATCCGTTTTTGAAATATCTGGTATGGGATGTTTTCCTTTCAATGGTCCTCATATTCACACCTCTACTCCAGATTGTCACAAAAATTTAATCATTTCTTCAGTAGACCTTGAAAAACTATTATAGAATATTATAGAAAGTTTCATTTAGACCCATCGATTTATATAAAGAGATATTTAGGTCTGGGATCTCAAAAATTTAAATGACCCGCATATTTACACCCTAAACTGAATCGTCCCCAACACATAACAATTTACTCCTTGTAACTTGTTTAAACTTTTCTGATAGTTTTATTCATATCAGTTGACATGTTTTTTTTTATAAATATCTGGTGTACAGTGTTTGCCTTACATCCCTTTAATCGGTCCTCGCATGCACATTCCACCCTAGATTGACAATAAATTTAGGAGCCACATCCTTGATATGTTCTATGCTTCTACAAAGCATGGAAAAGATCCAAGCATGGCAAGTGACCAAAGTGCCAGGCGGAAAACCCCAGTGAAACCCCGGAAAATGATATGGAAGAAAAAAAAAATCAGAACAAATACAATGGCTTTTATAGCTACTGCTGGGAAAAAGCCAATTAAGTCACTAATAAGCCAAGAAATTGAATGCAATGGGTTTAAGAAACATTTTACAATTTAAAAAATAAAAACCAATGCAAAAAAACAAAGGGTACAATCAATGGCAGATTCAAGGGTGGAGGAGAGTCAAGCCCCTAATTTTTTTTTAATAAAAAAAGAATGGATAAAAAAAGGAAAATTTTAATCAAATTTAGGTCTGAGAGTTCCACTTCCGGGTGTCATAATCATAAATTTTCAGACCTCAGTCCCAACAATGGTGGAGCTAAGGTGATCTAGACTCTCTATTTGTGAAAGTTCCTACTTGGGGCCCCTCTATTTCAAATTCCTCCCACCACTGACAATAAACATAGATAGAAAAAAGGTTGGATGCTTTGTGGATTGTGCCATAATTTAAAATATTCAAAGATGTTTGGTTGTACAGTACAGTATGTAGGCCTATTATCTACATATGGCATCGTACAGTCTTAAGAGGTATTAACCGTTGATAAGTAGGCCCAAAGTACAGCAACCTTTTTACAGTACAGTACTTGGGCCCTAGGACTACCATCATTATTAATATGTAGGCCTACAGCTAGGCCTTAAACATTACTATTAAGATACTATAGAGGATGCTTCAGTTCTTATCACAATTCTATCAATCAGAATTATATTTATAGTGCTAGTGTCAAAATGAAAAAGCCTTTGAACAAGGCAGAAAATTATGTACAGGAAAGTATTGCATGACTTGAGTCTTGTAATTTGCAATCATGACAAACACAACAATGCAATTTATGCTAATTCAAAGCAAGAAATACATCTCATTTAAATAAGCTTTAATTTAGTCAATGAATTATTTTCTTTGAATGTATATCCAGACACACAGAGGATTAGAAGGTAAACTATTAGAGAAACCTGGTTAAAAAAATTCCTGTTTTACTAAAACTAACAATAAATAATAAAACTGGATACAGAAATTTCAGCATAAAAAAAGAAATCTACTATTAAGAAAAAAATTAATTGACTCAACCAAAATGAATAAGTCATACAATATATATGGTAAACATCAATAAGTATTCAATAACTAAACTCTGACCTAATTTAGTGATTGCCTCAATATGTTGAATGTTTAAAATAAAATAAAAATAAAAACATAATGCTACCAATGATGTATCTGTGTGACATGCCTAAACATGGTTAAATGATTACATCACATCATGACTATATAAGGGCATATACTTTTGTTTTTTTTTGTCAAAGAAACATTATTAACAGTATTCAATAACTAAAATTTCATGGAAACAGTAACTCAATACAATGCATCTCATTTAATAGAGAAATCTTAACATTATTATGAAGCAGTGATGATAGCATGGGCAGAATTTTCTAAGATAATAAATCAATGCCAAGAACAATTTTGTTGCTAGAAAAATTCAAAAACATGTGACATGCCCAAATATGGTCATGATGATGATGACATCATGATTATATATTACACATCATGACTATATATAGGCATACAACAGCTTTCTGTTGAGGAAAATGTGATAGTGTAAACAGCGCTTAATCATTAAGCACAGTGATGGTAGTGCAAGCAGAATTTTCTAAGATAATAAATCAATGACAAATTCAAGTAAAATGAGGTTAGTACAGTCATTCATTAAAATTACTTAAAGCAATTTCTTAAAGCCCTGTTCAGCCTAAATATGGTCATGATGACATCACATCATGACCATATATAGGCATATCGTGACTATATATGCATTTTTTGTCAGAAGAAAATGTGATAGTAGCTCTCTCAACTCATATCATTTTGCAAAGCACATCAAATAAAAGTGTAAATTACGCAAAGAATCAGTTTCATGCCATTTATGACTGTTGAGCTCATGTTGCCTACCTTGGCGGCCCAGTAGAGTGACGTACCAGGTAGAAATTCAAATTGTCGCAGGTGTTCATTGCCACTGTTACACCTAAACGGCATCATGTATGTTTACGATATTAAGCTACATTAGTTTAGGAGCGTCTGACGTGCATCTGTTGCGGACGAGTTAGAAATCACTCCAATAAGTGAAATGCATGGTTTCTACGATATGAACGAACGTCCACAGGCTAAGTGAAAATCAACCAGAGAGGAGTCACAATTTCACAAAACCTGACATTCACAATGCAAATTAAAATAATTTCACGGTCACACGTGTAAAAGTGAAGAGTGTTTAGTTTCAATCAAGCTGCCAAGGGATAACCTGGGTATATCAAGAGGCTTACGGCAACTGATTTAGTTTTCGCGTTTTAATCTTTATTAGTATTACAAGCTCTAGCTATATGAATGAGGTGCACTGGGGAATTTTTAATAATAAGAATTTACTTGTTCCTATTTCAATCAGCTCGGATGTGTTTAACTACTTCTCTTAAAGGTTCCTCATCAAGATGGACGTTTCAATTCTGGAATGACTGGAGGCTTAGTGGAATATTTGTCCTCAATCTCTAATTTAACCACAACAGCATTTTTGCATCTAACAGCCATTAGTTTCTGAGATGAATGGCATCATTAAATACTTATTATTCTATTCGATTTGTGAAGCTTTAAGTTAGCAGTTCTTGATTATGGAAAGATCTGTTAAAAGTGTATAATTAAGCATCTTTTTCAATTTTAATATTTCAAGTTAGGAGAACCAAAAGATTAATCATAAGCCTTTTGAATTATTTTCTGCATCTTAATCATATATTAATATTAATAAAAACAATTTCATAAAAACCATCTTTAAAATTACATTTACACATTCCAGCTGACTTACAAACCTAAATGTATAAAAACATATGCAATTCTATATTTTCAAAAGTACTCTATCAAACTAGGATAAACAACTTCAAATATCCAGCCATATTAAATTTACTATATTTTTATGATATACTGTACAACCACTTGTGAATAAAATGGTAAAAAAACTGAAAGAACTGAAATGTTTGTTATTTGGTATTTAGAGACTATTCCGTAAAGTTACAAAACGCCTTGTTTTCCCTTCTCATTAGATCCACATGCTTGTGTTGCTACCATACTGGCAGACTAGCAGGCTACCCTTTATACTTCTGGGCGCCAGGTGGAGAGAGGCAATGCAGATAAAGTTTTTTGCTTAAGAACAAAAGTGAGTGAGGGATTGAAACCCTGACTTCAAGGTTGGAAAAAAAAACCGCATTCGCTGCGCCAAACCGTTTCCGCAAAATGTATTTGTTTATGGAAGTACGAGTTGGAGAGGCACACCCTTCGGTGATAGTAGTTTTTGTGACAATGTTTATATGTGACAAATAAATGTGATAAGCCCATATTTGGGTGTAATATGACATCATCATGCCCATATATGGACACATAACACAAATTTGTCATACAAAATTTGATAGAGTATGCACAAAGCGGAGTGGATGCGATTTCTTTGCTAAAGTTTTGATTCAAAGAAGATCCTCTTTGTTCTCTAATTTTTCCTTTACTGTTTTCCCATTTATGTTTTAATTTTTATTCTCAAAGTTAATACTTTTGTTTTATTATTTTATGAGAGTTTTTATCTTCAGTTGATTGATGATGTACCTGTGTTCTGAACTGCCTCCTTTAGTACAAAACTCTGCTAACATTTTCCATTTTAAGAATGATTTAGGAAGCATTTTATTTCTATTTAATTTTCTGATTGTTTTTTTGTACTATATTTCATCATGAAGGATAGGGAGCTAATCTCAATTGGGCTGTCACCCATTGTTTCATTTCTTTACTGTGTCTGCCAAATAAATATTACCATGTTAATATAACTATTTTATATTTTGTTTAACTACCGTATTTATTCAAATAATTTCTCCAGGGGATATATTATAATTATTATTATTATTATTATTATTATTATTATTATTATATTGACAAGGGTTTTGAGGGGGTGTATATTTGAAAGAGGTGTTTATTTGAAGGAGTTTATTCAATGTGAGGTGTTTATTCAAATAATTAAGGTATTTGAGAGTCCTATCTCTATCTGTCTTTAAAGCTCTGTCTACACTATTAAATGTGATGTGCCCATATATGGGTATGATGACATCATATCACATATCATCAAATTGTATCAAAAAAAGTTCAACTCCATGTTCCAACAAATTTTATGTGACGCTTTTTTGATGAAATTTGATAGTGTAGACAAAGCTTAAGACCGGTTTTATATACTGTAGATGCAACTGTTTTGTTTCATTTAATTACATACATTAATGATTAATTGATGTTTACATTTTGTCCAAGGATTCACTTTTATATCTTTACTTGCATCCAGCCATGTTTAGGTCTGAAGAGTGACGAACGAGACAATAGTGTCAATGGATCTTTCCAGGCTTTCAATCAAACTTAACAACTAACCAATCAGAACAAAGCTAGGAATACACACGTCTCAAAAACATGTGTTGTCCAACAAACATATCTGTGAATATTTTTTCACTGTCACCGTCTGGAAAACGATCCGTTGCACGCACGTTGTTGTGTTGTGTTCCCAATAGATTTGCATCAGCCGACAACCGTCAGCCGCAGTGGGTGAGTGCCCGGCTTAAGTCTCATTATGAGGCCTAGGGAGTGGAGTTGTTTTGGTTGTTTTGTTACCATGACATGAATTGAACCCAGGATACTTGGATTGGAAGGCAAGCATCTTAACCAATAAGCCTTTAAATGCCACATAATTACCATTTAAACAATTTGTTAATGTCACTTTTCATCTAAATTCCTTGCTTCTTTTTGTTTTTTATGTTGAGGAAAATTGAATGAATTAGTTTTAAAAAATGAAAATAAAAGAAAATACCACCAAATGATTATAATTAAGCTTCATCAATGATGTGATTCCACACTTTGCCTTGAGTGAAGTAGGAAGTTTGTGTGTCAATAAAGTCAGCATTCTAGGTGACTTTTTATTCAAACTCACATGACATCAATTAGCACTTGTACTGGACCACTCACCACAACAGCTGTGCAAATGCAACATCAGAGTGGATCAATTCTCTACGGTAGTAAGGCAAGTTGAAATTATTCTAAATGCTTTACATCTCAATGGAGAAACTTCATAAACTTAGACACTGTAAATTTCTTTTTTCCATGGCTGGTTTTATGGTAATAAATTTATTATTTTAATCCATAAAATATTATTATAATTATTAAACAGTAAAGATGAATTGTTCGATGAAAAACACCAAAAAAAAAAATATAGGAAGTATTGAGCAGAAGTAAAAATAATCAACTTAGGCCCCATAAAAAATTTATTAGTTTATCACCCAATCAAAGAATAAAAACTGATGAGGGAGGGAAGTTTTTTATTTTTTTTTTACCGATGTTCACAAGTAAATCAATGGTTAGGTACACGTATATAAAAATCATAAGAGTGGAATCAAATTTATATTTAAAAAAAAATGTTTTTGTTGTATCAGTAAACATATTTGCAAGAAATCCTGAGCTTTTCAAGTGAAAACAGATGGAAAAGAACCATTTGAAATAAAAATATATGTTGATTGAAAAAAAAGTGATGAGGGAGCGGGTGATAAACTAATAATTTTTTTTATGGGGCCTTAAACACAGAAATTATTGTATTAGAGTCTGGGTATGCACATATTTTTTGATAATTTGTATCTTACAGCAAAATGAGCAATTTAATTTCAAAATTAATTTTTATGATTTTTTTTGTCATTTTTAGGGCACAATACAGGAGAAAATATACACGCTAAAATGAAATAAAAAAATCTACTATTAAAGTTTTAAAATTTAGTACATGTGTAAACACCATTATTAATTTTACTTATGTGGCTGATTTTATATAACTTATGAATATTATTATATTCATATTAACTTATGAATATTAATGAAATGAATAATGAGTCAGTCTCAAGAGTCCTATTTGCATGAGTCAGGCTCCAGTGTTCTATTCACACATCAATTGTAGCAATCTCTGTGCAGATGTTGTGTGTCAACAGATTCAAACAAACAAACTGTAATATTAAATGAGTGTTGATAATGGTACACGCTATCTTTTGAATTACAAAACACAATGACAGAATTTCTACAATAAAAAGAGGTCATCCTCACATGACCTGAGGTCATACAAGGTACCAGGTCAGGTACCAGTGGCGTAGAAAAATATTTTTCATTGGGGGGGGGGGCGAGGATGATTGAAAATTCTTGGAATTGACATAAAATTACTGATGTCGTACACACCCTTCAGTGTAAAAGTGGCTTGCTTTGCAAGCACACCTAACATCTAAGGAAAGAAGAGCTTAGATTGATACCAGATAAAATAATTTTGTTATCAACGTTAATACATTATGCTAATTTTCATCTTTGTAAGCGCATAAGACATTGCAAATTATTTCTGTGACATAACGGTGCCATCAATGGCAGGTTACTTATAGCCCTCTGCTGGATAAGCCATGCCCCCCCCCCCCAACCTCCTTTGGCCATGACATGTCAGATCTTGGTAATGCCTTGCCAACATTTGGGGAAATAGAAGATATTCATGGGTAAAAAAAACAGTATAGTAGATGGTAACATAATACACTAGTCTAATCATATGGTGTTATTGGCACTCATTGCTGGTACTAATGGTACTCATTAATTTGATAGTATTAGTGGCACTCAATGACCTACTGGCACCCATTGATGGTGCCAGTGGTACTCACTGATTGTACTAATGGTACTCATTAATTTGATGGTATTAGTGGCACTCATTGACCTACTGGCACCCATTGATGGTGCCAGTGGTACTCACTGATTGTACTAGTGGTACTCATTATGATGGTATTAGTGGCACTCATTGACCTACTGGCACCCATTGATGGTGCCAGTGGTACTCACTGATTGTACTAGTGGTACTCA
This sequence comes from Anneissia japonica, assembly GCF_011630105.1. NCBI lineage: Eukaryota > Metazoa > Echinodermata > Crinoidea > Comatulida > Comatulidae > Anneissia > Anneissia japonica. The sequence goes on along the minus strand of NW_022708279.1, from coordinate 94,271 downwards.
TTAATTTGATGGTATTAGTGGCACTCATTGACCTACTGGCACCCACTGATGGTGCCAGTGGTACTCACTGATTGTACTAATGGTACTCATTAATTTGATGGTATTAGTGGCACTCAATGACCTACTGGCTCCCATTGATGGTGCCAGTGGTACTCACTGATTGTACTAATGGTATTCATTAATTTGATGGTATTAGTGGCACTCATTGACCTACTGGCACCCATTGATGGTGCCAGTGGTACTCACTGATTGTACTAATGGTACTCATTAATTTGATGGTATTAGTGGCACTCAATGACCTACTGGCACCCATTGATGGTGCCAGTGGTACTCACTGATTGTACTAATGGTATTCATTAATTTGATGGTATTAGTGGCACTCATTGACCTACTGGCACCCATTGATGGTGCCAGTGGTACTCACTGATTGTACTAATGGTATTCATTAATTTGATGGTATTAGTGACACTCATTGACCTACTGGCACCCATTGATGGTGCCAGTGGTACTCACTGATTGTACTAATGGTATTCATTAATTTGATGGTATTAGTGGCACTCATTGACCTACTGGCACTTATTGCTACTGGCATTCATGGTTGTGTTACAGAAGAGGCTCTCATTAATGGTACTATTGGCACTCATTGGTGGTATTAGTGGCACTCATTGATGGTGCTAGTGGCACTCATTGGTGGTATTAGTGGCACACATTGATGGTGCTAGTTGCAATTAAGCATCACATGATCCATCACATGATCCATCGTTTTCCATAACAACTTGCTTTAGAGTCTCGACAGTACAGTAGTTTGGCGTTTGGTCAGCCAAGTGGTCACAAATATCTAAAAATATGTGGCTGACCATGTGTGAGCCAGGTCTAATGGCATCATCCATAGTATGGTCCTCATGTGATAGTATAGTTTTATCAATAGAGTTTCATAATTATGGCACTGTGTGATAGTAATTACTATGCATTCAATGACACTCAATGTTGCTTACTGCAATGCTCTCAGTTTGAATGAATCAGACAAATGTTAAGAATAATGTAGACAATATTAATGGATTTGCACTCAATACTGAATTCATTTCTATTATTCAATTTTATATAAGCGAATATTGTGCTGGTATATTCTAAAAAAATGAATTTTTAAACTAGAAAATAATAATAGAAGATGATGAATAGTGGATAGAATGCATACTGTAAATTACCAACAATCTATATAAAGGCCAAATAAAAAAAAATACTAGTTTCTTGTCCACTTGCCCATCCATTTTCTCTGCATCTACATATTTTCTTATTTATTTTTTTTTCATTTCCTTTATTTTACAAAATGTACAAAAATCTGGCTAACTCACACCAGTAAAATGCTTCTCTTGATTGTTCGTGGTTGGGGATACATATGGTATGAATCATGTCTAGTGCTTTATTTGCTTCCAATGTGTTTATTTGGAAAAAGTGAGAAAGTAGTAGCTATGTCCTCATTCTCCTTTTTCAAAATATTAGGACGAGAAACTAATTTCCCAGGAATAGTATCCCAGCAATTAACTTAGAAGCACGCAATAAAGTCCCAAATGCTAAATGTCCAAGAAATCCATGTTAATTGTGGTTCTACTACTGTACTAGAAATTGCAAATTGCAAGTGAAGTGCTGCGAAGTACAACTGCATATAAATGTTCTTCAAACAAAATTATTTATGCGAGTCAAGTGAAAATAATGAATAATAAAAATATAACAAATAATATGA
>NW_022708279.1:86928-92421 GCF_011630105.1 Anneissia japonica | reverse complement strand
TTTTTTTTAATAAAGTTTCAAAAATCTCTATGTATGTGGAAAATGTAGTTGATTACCAAAGGTTACAATTTTTATTTTGAAGACTGCATGGTCTAGGAAGTGTACATTTTTTTATGGGGCAAGTTTCCAAGGGCGGGTTGACTGCCGAAGAGTGTTGCCAAAGTGCGAGCCAGCGTGTTATTTGATCACAAGTGCGAGACATCGCAAGTGTGAGCCAGCGAGCCATGACGTCACGACAATAGATACAAGACGTTACTCGAGTTGTGCGAGGTATCGGCTGAGATTTGTGGAGTACAATTCAAAAAACAACTATAGGTCTAATAATGAATTATTGTGATGTTAAATAGACAATGCTAGCTCTCAAGGAGCGACGTTGTTTTTCATTGGGACCTTCGTCCCCTCAAAGCTAGGCCTATACCATCCTAGCTAGTCTAGGCCTAGAGTAGGATAAGGCTAGCGTGACATGCGGACGTTGGTACGTGTTGGTTAGTCTACAAACGTCGCCTAAATTAATTGATTGTACCCGGCAGAACGAAACTCCACTTTTCAGTCGTCTTAGGCCCTTGTTTTTTGACAAACAATGACCTTTCAGAGGTCAAATTGCCGTCAAGAATATGAATTGGCTGCTTCGCAGAAATTAGTGTGGGAGTGGTTGGTATAAGCGGTTAAGTAGTTACCATACCAGTTTATTTAAAACATATAGAATTACACCATATCTTTAAAAATATGAACATTTGAATAACAAACATGTTGATTTATTATACTTAATGACCTTAAATCAAAGGAGTGTTTACTATCTACCTACAATTATCAAGATAAAATTTAAACTCATTAAACTTGTCGTATTCAACCATTCATTTGATATCTAAATATTTGAGCATGGATTCACAAAGGAGTCTTAATATATATGCAAATTAGTTTTGACTTTATATAGAGTTTTAACACACTGGAATAAAAATAAAACGTTGACTCATTTAAACGCAGAGTGATATCGAACCATTCATTTGATATCTGAAATATTTGAGCATTAAACTAAGTAAGATCCAGCATTATGACAGCTGTCACGTGCTAATTATATTAGTCAAGCTTCGTTAATTTTAATATTATTACATAGCAGAGGAGGACAGCAGTACACATAATACAGACACATATAATGTTAATGATAGGGTAATCTCAGATATTTAAAATATATTTAATGTTTATTATTATTTTTGTTACATTTTTATGCTATAAATTAAATTTGATAGCTTGATGTTAATGTTACATTGGATCCATGATTGGTAGTAACATAACTTAAATACTCATTTAAATATTATCATTTATTTAATCAATATTAATTTAATTAATTATGAACATATCCAGCTGACTTCAAGGAGGCAATAAGGTATTTAGGCCAAACCTTGAAGCTTTGGGCTGACAGGCCCAGTTTCAAATCCTGAGCCAGACTGTGCAATGCTAGGGGTGGGCATTAGGGGTGGGTGGGAGCTACTCCTACAAGTCTTTAAACCTTCCCAACATGCTGATAACAAATATTTATATATCAAATGAATAGTTGAATATAACAAGTTTAATGAGTTTTAATTTTATTTTGATGGTTGTAGGTAGATACCTATAATAAACATTTAAGGTCATTAAGTATAATAAATCAACATGTTATTCAAATGTTAATACTCATGCTTATAAAAATATGTAATTCTACATGTAAAAAACTGGTATGGTAAATACTAATGCAATTTAATGAAAAGTTAATTGCCTGTAGCATTTCACAGTGACACTATAGAGTACCACAGTCGTGTCATCACAACGCCAGGTTGCACCCTCTGTTGCCAACCAGACGTTGGTTACCGTTCATTACACCTGAATGACTACGTAGGCTTTCTGGAATAGGCATCTTAAAATGTAATATTTTACCATCAAAATGTACTAAAAAACACAAAAGCTCGCATTATATTAGTTATCGAACACACATTTAATCATCAATAAAAATTTACGAAGATAAAGTAAGATAAAACATCTTAATAATTACGTTAGAAACCGGGATCAATGGTGTGTCAGTGAAGAAAATGGCATCCGGTTGAACACTTTTTGCAACGATAGCAACGGAGTAGTATCACATGGTATCGTGACGTAACATTGTAGTACTCTATAGTAGTTAAGTTTCAACGGAGTCGTAAATTGCAATAAACAATATTCGCCCTCATCCTAGAGTTAAGCAAGATTGTGGTTGTAACAAAATACAGACTCCCTGTACAGTATTGTACAATGCACTTAAAAATCCACTGAAACAGATAGGGTTCTTCCGTGTAACGGTTTGAACCCTGCATTATAATACTAATAAGGAAAAGCCTTATGTTTATCTACTTATGTATTATAACTATTTTTATTAATATTAAAAGTGCACTAATCAGAGTTATTTCCCATCTCCTCAAAAGCAGCATTTATGCACAATCTCACCAATGACCAAGAAGACCTCTAATGGCCCAAGTGTGTTCTGCTTACATCTAGTTGTTATCATTATCATCATCATCATCATTATCATTATCATTATCATTATCATCATGCTTGAAAGCAAACATATTATACAGTAGATGATTTGGTGGAGCTCTGGTTAGATACTAATAATAATGGCCACATGTAACACGCATACAGACAGGCTGTACAAAGACTATCTCAGGGGAAATCAACATAGCAACTCACTGACTACAGTGATAAATGTACAACTTAATTATATCCACAATACTTTACACAACTACACGTATTATGGCTTTTGACTGCTGAATTTTCTCTACAAAGATTAGATGAGACCTTTTTTATACCTTTTTTATCAACTCTCTGTCTGCCAATAATTGTAATTTCAAATAAAAATAATATTTAAAAAATGGAAATTTCAGAAAAAAATACAAATTTTTGTTATCTTTATTATGTTCTCAGCTCTTCAAATCTTCAAAAATAAGATTGCCTCCTTGAGCATTTATCAATCTCATTATAAACTGTTTACATTCATTATTAACAATTTTTATTTTCTCCTCCACCTAAATAGATGCGTTTGGAAAAATAACTTTGTGTCATTCTGGCTCAAATCAACCACCATGCCAATATCCTGAAAAAAATTCTACAAATACCTTTATACAGATAGTCAAGAGAAAGAATCCAAAATTTCAGCTTCAATTTCCAAACGGTTTTTAAGTTATGACATTTTGAAAATTTAGGTACCACGCCCCCCTTTTTCATGCCGGAAATGGGTCCTTTAACTTGTACGGTTTTTTTTACGAGGCTAATTTTCGGAAAAATAAGAAGTTGAAAATTGCTACATAGACTGAAAATTAGCCCCTCTTTCAAGAAATACCATTTGGGTAGCATATGTGGCAAAGACAAGCCAAACCAGTCACTCGTCGGAAAAATAAATTTTTAGTTATACAGGGTTTAACAGTAAAATGAGAGCTATAAAATGGTAAAAAAATCATTTAAATCCGTCACTTCGTTATGAAGTTACACAAGTTCAAACATACAGCTGTTTAAAGAACAATATTTGAGAAATCAGCCTTCAAAATTTACGATTTCAGGCATTTCTTAGGCAGAAACCATCACCAAATCGTTAAAAATTGTTGTTTATAACATTGAAAATGAGGAAAATAACAGTATAGCATGATGTATAGATATATAAAGGTTAGTTTAATGCAATAAAATAGATTTCCAAAATTTTGAAATTCCAGCATGTTTTGGCCATTATCTCCAAAACAGGATTTGCGACGAGTGACTCGTTTGGCTTGTCTTTGCCACATTTATTAGAGTGTTATGCCACCTAAAATCCCCCGAAGCATTGTGCAAAAATAGAGTTTCGCTTTTTTAGTGGGCCGTATCTTATCATTCTTTAAAAAGAGAGTCGAAATAAAACATGTGATGAATATGCTCATGCTACTACATATAAAAATTTGCAAGGTAATTAGAGAATGAAGGTATGATGGGGTCCCGAACATGGTTGCAGGACCATTGACCCTAAAAATACCCTCTACTTTGACCGACCAGAAGACCCTGTGGACACTTAATATTAATTATGAAGTTTATACCTGTACACTGATACACATATCATCATTTGTACATGTAAGTAGAAAGTTTAAACTTTTTTTTTTTAAACTGTTTTTTAACTCCTTCAGTGTGAACTGATTTTTTTTTTAAATAGACAGATTTCAGTGTATTATAAATATCAAATTTCAAGTGACAAATACTGAATTATTTGTGATGTGAACTCTGGTATGACCACTTTGCAAAATAAGAAAACAAAATTTTTATCTGTTATTGCACCTTCCTCTGACAATCTTCAAAATTCGCAAAACAAGGTATTAAAAAAATCTCGCCTTATTGTTGCAGTAAAACTAATTTGTTTTAATTTGTATTTTCTATGCTTAATTAAAGTGCATAATTTAGAAATAAATCGTATATTCCATACTTGTTGAAGTGCGAAAGTTTGAATATTATTTCATTGCAGAATGAAAAAAACCTTTCAATAAAGTACAGTAGTAAATAGAAATACAAAACTACTAAATTTTATATACAAAATTCCAATTTTTAAGACCAATTTTAGGACCTGGGAGTTAGCACCTTTGTTCTATAATTTGAAAATAATTGTCATAAAGGTAAAAGACTTATTCATAATAGGTTCCACAGGGGAAAAAAATAATTAAAAAGTACATATGAAAAACCCATATCTTACCTTAGCTGTATTCTACTTCAATAATGTAATTACAGTACTAATAATAATAGCACTACAATATATGCTATGCATTAGTATAGCAGCATCACAGATCTTGCATAGTCTAAATTAGATGCCTTTACATAATTTGAATTGTTGAAAGTAATGCAGAACAACAGCATATGACATACAGGATATCATTCTCATGAATTGGCTATGCAGTGAAGACTCCTTCACCTGTAATATAACTACTAAGAGGTTGGTTTTAGATTTTTAGACTTACCATGTATTCTCGCGTATGTTAAGGCTTAAAATAGCAAATTTTGATCGAAAACCAAGGGGTCGTCTATACGTGCAACAAATACAGAGTTTTTGTTTTTAAATCTTGTTCGTTATGTGCAGATCGTCCATAAACACACAACTTCACTACTGAAACGATGCTACAATACAGTAGGCCTACTAGTACTAGTAACTCTAATAGTATCAGGGATGTCACCAGCTTTTTGGAGTGCCGGTCGGGGGGGGGGGGCTTACTGTAGGCCTAATTAAATTCAATAGTTGACTGACATGCTTTGCTTTAGTTTAAAAAATAATAATAAACAAATCCCAGCGACAAAGTGTCGATCCGACTGTACCTAGCCACATTGTTTGCCTTAATTTCACATGTTTGATGATTACCACAATGAATGTGTATGTCACTGACTGATTCATGTGCACTCACTTATTTAATTTTTGTCCATTTACACATTATATATCAATTATAACTAAAAGTGAAAAACTTAAAATACAAAATGAAAACAAAG
>NW_022708279.1:72778-86364 GCF_011630105.1 Anneissia japonica | reverse complement strand
GAAACATTTATTGTATTCTTATTGTCTTTATCTCAATTTAGCTTGTCTATTGTGTTTAGGTAAACTAATTATTTTGTTACAATTTGTAAACTGTTGAAATAATAGTGGTGGTCGGGAGCCTGTAAATCCTGGTCGGAAATGTTGAGTGCTGGACGGGCCCATCCACCGCCAACCAGCGTGGTGACATCCCTGTAGTATGATCTGAATGAAAGCAATTTTTAGTGCAGGGAAGTAAAGATTTTAATAAACATTTAAAAGCCCATGAAATGATATTATTTGGAAGATTAGCCCTACATTTGATTTTCGTTTTTATCCAACTACATGCAGTATCAAGGCTGTAAAGAGTAGCAATGTAGGAATTCTGACAGTGAAATGAGGGGAGGGGGGTTGTCTAATAGGCCCAACATACAAATCTTCTAAAGCTCTGTGTCATCCTATCAGAGGATCATCTTATACAATCTAGTTACTGTTCACAAGAATGTTTGGTAAGATTTTTATTCTTAATATAATAAATACATCATACATTTGGGTGTATATGGTTTGATGAGTTCAGCAATAATAATAATAATAATAATAATAATAATAACAATAATAATAATATTAATAATAATAATATAATAATAATAATAATAAATACTTTATTTAACTACGAAAACACTTGTTCACCACAATGGTGCTTTTCAACGAGGCCATAAAGGCATTGTGCAACTCAACAAAACAGAAATTTAAAAAAAGGTAAAAATAGACTTATTAAAAAAAAAAATCACATTAGGGCCTACTGAAAGAAACTTAACTACATTAACTAAACTGAACACAGCCATACAGGTTGGTAATGATCAGGATTAGGAATAAATTAGTTGTGCAAACGGAAAGTCAGACATCTTGAGTAATAGCTTTGAAAAAGCCATTTTCTCCTGTTCTCACAAATTTTCAAAAAAATGTTCTCCAGAATACCAAAAAACAAAAAACTATTTGCATACTTGTTTTAATAAGAACTAGTTCAATTTTTGCCCTGACACAATGTTCTTATTTTTTTTTTGCCGATTTCAGGTTCAAAATGTTTTATTTTATAGTTTTCAATGACAGAAAATTATCATTGTATTATATAGAGGGTATACATACAGTAGTTACACCTATTGCATGTCTATTAAAAAAAAATAAAATAAAAACCAAATTTAACCTTTACCTCAGTCTCAGTGAGTTCTTATTTTGTAAAGAAATTTCAGCCACAGTGTTCTTATAAAAAGTGTATTCAGTACTATCAACTTTATTAATAATGTCAGAGTACTAAGTTTTTCCAAGTGTTACTGAAACCTCAAAAGTTCACCAATCAGAATGCATGCATAACAGAAAATTTAGAATTTCAACATTTCAGTGATAGGGGTGCACTTTTCCAGCAAAACTCCCGTATTAATTTTTATTCCCAAGAGTTGAAATGTCTGATAATGTCACTTGAAATTCTTCGGTCAAATCAATGCAAACACCGACTGCAATCGTTATCTTTCAAATACTTCAGAATTCACATTTGGTATTTGTGGTAGTTCTCATGTACCAGTTTAACGACTTAACTTTTGACTTGCACTTGCCCAGTTACCCGGGACAAAACACAAATGTACTTTCCAAGGACTAATACTTAGCCAATCAAAATTGACTCATTGAATATGCTGTCAATCCAATTAACTTTTTAAAACTTTCCTTCGTTCGCATCCGACAGCAAGCACACATGCCAAATGACAGGAAGTTATATTATCAATGGAGCTTTAGGAAGTGGAGCTGTTTGACACAAAAAAAAAATCTTAAGCTGTTGTATGCCCTTATAAAGTCATGACATGCCCATATAAAGTCATGCCTATACAGGGCACCCTCCAATTCGAGACCCCTGTAATTCGAAACCACTTTTCCAAACACCCAGATGAAAAATTTCAATATTTTAACACAAAGCTAGCACTCTAATTGGAGACCAATCTCGAGACCACACAAAATTTCTAAAAGTGGTCTAGAATTGGTTGGAGAGAGAGCTGTATGGTCATGTGATGTGATGTCATCATGACCATATTTAGTCATCATAACCATATTTAGGAATGTCACATGTTTTTGTTAAATAATATTTGATAGTCTGGACAAGGCGTTAAGTGTCTGCAAAATTGCAAAGACCGGTAGCTGGATCACGGATACATGCGTGGCCCAACATCCCAGACAAGTGTCCCCAACCCTGCCACCCAAATTGTAGATGCCCATAAGTATCTGTCACACAATAAGCAGTGCCACATTAAATTTTTGGCTTTTTCTTCAGCAGGGTCTGGGGAGGGAAGGTGCACAGGGCCCAGACTGCTAGTGCTACCACTCCTGATGACATCATTACATATTTTAGTACTGATAAAGTGGTAAATAAAATTACTTTAATGCAATTTCTATTTTCATAATTGTTTCACTCTAGTTATGTACAGTAGCTACCATGATATGTACAATCAGCACTCTTAACTTATAATATTAAAATATTTGTAGAGTATGGAAGTATCGTCATTGAATAAGAAAAATGACAAAGCTGGTAACCAAACCTATTATTTTATTTTCATTTTAGATTGTTAGATTAGCTTTTTAAATTTCACCTATGAGACATTTTTATACAAAAATCCAATGTGTACATTTAAAATATGTTAATACATTAATTTAATTTAATATTTATTACATGATGTATCACTATTTGCAAAAAGACAGCAACCATTACAATTGTACTTATTACACTTTTATCATAGTATAACATATCATTTCCACTATTATGCTAATTGTGGTTTCAAAATGTCAAAGGTCAATCACATAGTAAGTTGTTCATATTCACCTAAATCAAATTAAGAACCAAATATCCATTTAAAAATCATTCTTTGTTGTAATATATTTTGAGAAACTAGTAACTTGAACAAACTCACAGTTGCAGAATATATAGAGAAAATTTATTGAAATGGCTTCTATACTTGCAAACATAAATAAAAAGCGCAACACTTGGCCTGCATAAATTTCCTTAAAGGGACATTTACCACTTGATCACAGCAACATTTTACTAAGCCCATATAAACATTCTGTTACAATAATTGTAAATCTTAGATCTCTAAAATCTTTGATTAGATATGATATGGTATGAGGAATTAGGATCTTACCAATCACATGACCTTATTTATGACATGACCTAATTGGACTGTCCCTTTAATCTAAGAGGCATTCCAAATATTTAAATATGTCCCATTCTATCACTAAGCTTTATTACAAAAAATAACATTCAGAAAATACTGTCTGATTAAAGAATATTTCTATGCAAATAGTTTGCTGTTGCTCTCTAGTAAAAGTCTTTAAGAAAAAATTTAAAATGGTTTTTATTTATGTTTTAGTTTTCATTAAAATAAAATTATCGTAAAATGAATAATACACCACAGTATTTTACTCACTAAAGCAACATAATGGAATACCAGTATTTCTCTGTTAAAATCTCCAATCTCATATAGCACTTTTTAAGTTTTTATAATGTTATAATTATTGTTTTTATATAATTTTTTCATTGTTTATTTCATTGTTAATGTCTTGGTATTTTTGATAAATTTGCTGATATTAAATTTACTTCCCTTTTAGTTCTTGTAACTTAATATTTAAATTATGGTCTTTGTGATTTATATTTGTGACTTTTCATTGTATTTTAAATGTTAACTTTAATTTGGAGTTTAATAGCTAATTGGTTAAGATGCTTGCCTCCTAATCCCAGGGTCCCATGGGTTCAATTCCTGACATAGCAAGACTTGTTCTCGCGTCTAAAAACGCCACTCCCTAAGTGTCATAAAAGAGACTTCGCCGATTAAAACATCACATTATTTTCATTTATTCTTAAAAAGATTGCCTCTGAATATCAGCCGATATTCTAGGACGCTGAAAGTTTCACCCTCTATAAATATGGTTAAAAAAAAAAATTTTTTTTAAATAAAAAAAACCAGCGTAGAGCTACTAGAATAATTATGTTTAAAAAAGACGGTCATTGAGAAACATCATCAAGATAGGCTTAAAACACTAACATCTTAAGCATAGAAGATATTTTTAAATATCACCAGCTTATTCTTGGTTTCAAAGTTCATAATTTGTGTCATCCCCCCACCTCCCACCTCCATTAACAGAGTTTGTTCATAGGAGCGAGAGTTGTGAGTGCAGGCTTATTCACTGGAAAGCCAAAAGCATTATTTTCCCTAACTCTGCTTTTGTGTCCTTTCCAAGACTCTGGGAAGAACTACCTCCTGTACTTCAAAACTCTGTTTATGTTTCCTCTTTTAAGAATAATTTAGTTAAGCGTTTTATATCGTTATTATATTTCTGATTAGTTTTTTGTACTAGTGTATTTCATAATATGAAGGATAGACCGCATATCTTGTTTGGGCTTTCGCCCATTCCCTATCCAGGCAAAGCATGTTATTTTAATTCTGTATACAGCACTTTTGCCAAATAAATATTATTATTATTAAACAACATTTTAATGTTTAATAGTTATATATCTATGGACTCTGACAGTATGGTATACTACAAAGGTCCAGGAAAATGGAACTAAGAGTAAAGCATTATACCGTTACATGGTAACTATACACTTTAGGAAAGTTCAAAGACCCAGTAATTAGTGCTAGAAAGTGCCTTGCCATTGTAACATAGTGCAAAGACACTAACGATTAGCAGGTTTAGTGGATGTTGCAAGATATACAGTACAAGACTTCACAATAAGAATTTGCAATATATTTTAAAGTAGACAGCAACTATTTATAAGACAAACCCCTCAATGATCAATGAAACAGCATACAACAATAATAAATATGATATAATATATATAGTGCATTATCCACTAAAATACTCAAAGCGCCTGCGGTACAGTAACTTTTTTTGCAAAAAACCCCAAATCCTAACCTATGAATCTCCTAAAAAAATTTTTTTTTTTAAACAGGAACGCCAGAGGAAACCTGTATCACTACAGGGTATATAGTACATTGTTTTACTAACAATTTGAAATCCCCACAATTTAAGTTTAAGTTATCTGTAGTAAACCTTTGGGCACCAAACACATTGGAAGCTCTGTACTGTATGAAGTACAGTGCATTCTCTCCTTTGCCTTATTTTTAATTCTTTTTAGCTTCCCTTCCAATGGTTCTGTAGTAGCCTAGAGTATTATGATTATAGTAATCACTACACTCTATTATTTTATTTTCATTTATTTAGGCACACAACATATGCATCAAGGACTGTCAATAGCGAATAATCACTGTCCTATGGGTAGGTGACAATCCCTTTCACAAGACAATACACACATAATGCTTTACCTCAGTAAGAGGTTAGGCAGCGGAGTTGTTTTGGTCATGAGATAAATTCCTGTTGAAGAAAACACTGACTGGAATTGAACCCAGGACCCTGGGATTGGAAGGCAAGCATCTCTACTAAGCTATTCAACTCTACTCAACAAACCTTCCATTTTGCTTCTAAGACAAGGTTACATGTGCAAGGGACTCTAAATTAATCCATTCAATGAATTATTAGTAGACATTGGCTAATCCCATATATTTTATGAACATAAGGATTCAGCTACAGACATTCTGTAGTGCAGGTAAATAGAGGTAAACAATGGGGAATTGTAACAACATAATTATGCTTGCAGCGAGGTATAATGCGCAAGGCTTTGCTGCACACTCAAGGTTATGCAACCAAATCCTGAACATAAATAAGTGGATTTTCTAATACAGTAATACAGTACTGAAGCTCAATCCTACAAATACTGTACAGTAAGTGACTATAGCTCTGTCCACATTACTAAATTTTGACAAAAACATGCAAAATGCCTAAATTCGGTCGTGGTGACATCACATCATGATCATGTAGGCACATGATTACTATACATAGGCAAACAACAACCTAAACAGGGCTTAATTTATTCCTTGTGTCTAAAATCCATAATGATGACGAAGATAAATATAATTATATTTGTTGGCATCAATCCATAATGATGACGAAGAAAAATATATTTTTTTAATTGTTGGCCTCATACTGCACTTGTTATTTGAGACAAAGTGGATATTTCAGGAAAATAATTTTTCTTATATTTTCATTCCGCAATAAAGCATTTAATTAGAATACTAAAACATTTCATATATTGCAAACAGTTCCTTTACAAGGGGAACCTCTGTTTACTTCACACATTTGCATTCAACAATAAAATATACTTCTCCCATCCATCTTCCACCCCCAATACTTTTTTGAGAATTTAATTTATTCTGAACAATTATTAAAACAAGTTTTACAAAGAAGTCTCGTTTTGTGCCTTTTCTACCAGATTGCAAAAGAATCGTGTCTAAAATCCACATTAAAATAAAACAACAAAACATGCTAACAAAGCAGAGTACAATTTTTTTTAAACTCCAGTTCATGTAATAATACTTTTTTTGCATACATTCTTGAATTAAAGGAAACGGATGATTCGTTTTGGAGACGTATATTTTGCTGCCATAATATAGCTCTCAGGGAATTCATTTCATTTCCTCTCCTCCAATGACTTTTAATTTATCTAATATTTTTTGGGAACTTGGAGCTAAAATTTTTAACATTGTTAAAAAAAAATACAGATTGTTTTAATACAAATTATGAGAAACACTTTAACTCAAAAGGAGAATGAAATTTTATATGGTAAAGACAGCTTTGAATAATATTCAATGGATAGGATTCAATCTGCATCTATGGTGTCCCACAAGAGGACCAGTTAATAGTGTCCTGGCTAAAGGGATAAAAGCATGATATGGGTGTTATATATATTATGTTGTATATATCACCATGCCTACTGTATAGGTGTGATATGACATCATCATGCCCATATATGGGTGTGATATGACATCATCGTGCCCATATATGGGTTTGATATGACATCATCATGCCCATATATGGGTAAATTTGTCAGAGAAAAATCTAGTGTGGGCAAAGCTTAGTAAGATGTTGATATTCCCTCTTGTAATTCCTTATCTCTACAGTGCAGTGGTCTCAATTATTAATAATGTATGTAATGTAGTTCAATTTATATAGTGCACAGAGTCTCAAAGCACTTGAGGCATGCACTAGCTTGTACAGTGACTATTCTTCTCCACTAAGTGTCTCTGCATTTCTGAGCTACTGTACCCGGTAAACCGGTACCAGCTGTCGCTCATCTGTCCACAACAGAGGCTGTATGAACCAATACACCGGGGTAACCCCCAACTCATCTCAAAAGATGTTCTGTGTTCTTTAAAGTGCACATGTATGAAAAAAAATGTGTACATTGGACCTACGGCTTATCCAAGAAGACTTGTTCCATCACCAGAATCATAGGCAAGCATGCCATTCAAACCAGCGCCACTATGGCTGTAGGTTGCGGAGTCAGTGGCAGCTCAAGAATATATTTTTTGGTGGGGTGGGGGGATAAGCTATCTGATGGGGAGATTCACTCTCGTAGGCCCTCTCAAATGAGATTTTTTTAAGAATAAGAACCGCTGCATGGCCGGAAATGGCACACTCAGACTGTGACAGACGTGGTGGCTTGGTGTGGGCCTATTTTCATATATTTTATGGTCCGACTGCCCGACATAACTCTGTCCGACGGAGGATTCACCTGTCCGGTGTGGGGCTTAAGCCCCCTGACCCCCGCTGATGCACATCACTGTGCGGGGCCATTAGTAATGGTAGTTCTCAATATGTCTGGTATACCGTACTCGAGCGAGTAAGCGCCCGGGCGCTTAAAATATTTTTTTAACTTTCTGAGGGGCGCTTATTCAAACGGGGCGCTTATTTAAACGGGGCGATTATGAAAACAGAGTGGAAATTGAGGGGTCGCTTATAAAAATAGATGAAAATCGAAGGGTTCTTATGGGAAATTATTAAATTCAAGAGGCACTTTTTGAATGAAAAAAAGATTATAAGGACATTAAGAATGTTGGTTAGTCGGAAAAGATACAGTAATCGTCCATAGAACATGGCTCATGACAAGAATGCGTGAATATTTACATAACAGCAAAATAACAAATGCAATTAGTGGTGGTGGGTAGTGGTTAGCTTGTTAGCCATCGGCCGATTGAGATTAGCAGGATGGCAGGATCATTGTATTTTTTCTTGAAAACACAGATGAGAATGTGCTAAAGGTCGGAAAAAGAAAAAGAGGAGTAGGACTAGGCAAAGACTAATATGTAAAAAAAGTAAAGTTGGAAATATACTGTCTGTCCAGGGATCGGAGCTCTCATCTGTCCAAGAGAAATATCCTCATTTTGATATTGACCGAAGAAGAATGTGTTTCCACGATACAGCTCAAATCTTGCCAAAAACCACAGTCCCAGGATTGATTGGATTATTGACTTGCTAAAGCTTATTCAAATTAGAAGCGGCGCTTATTCAAACAGGGCGCTTAAGGGAATTTTCACATTAGGAGGGGCGGTTATTCGAGAGGGGCGCTTATTCAAACGGGGTACATTTACTAGACAAGGCTCAAAACTTCTGGGTAGGGGGTTACTTCCCAATAATCATATGCCATGAAATGCTTGCACCTTTTTTAGGGCTCAGACATAACATAATCTGTCAACTGCAAGTTTGGGTACTGTATCTAGTGAGCATAACCAGCCAAGTCAATAGGAGGTATCACAGGAAGTTACAAGGATGGAAAGAAGCAAATTCAAAGAACATAGAACAATCTGGTTTTCAATTTTCATATTTCAGAAAACTCAATTGGACACATACTCAATCACACAGTTTAAATTAAACACATTTAAAATCTTACAATGAACCCAAATGTTAGATTAGTTATGCAGACCCATAACCAGGAGGTATTTTGGGGGTTACCAGACTGTTACCAAGGCAGGCAATAATGGGTTAAGTGCTTCATTGATAAAAACTCCTTAATTCTCTTTATGACAATGAAAAGGTTTTGGACAAACCAAATGGACCACTCTCACATTCAACACTGGTTATTCGTTAACATTAAAAACGTGTAAACATTAAAACAATGATTAATTGTCCTGGTGCCATCTCATTTAACTCCTGTGACAATAAAACAAAAAGACTCTGGAAACAGACAGACACTAATGTACTTGTCACAATTGTTTAAGAATATGGTTGCTCATGGGCAGACGTTACAACCCAAGGCTAAAAAATTTTCATGCAATCTGGTTTCCCAAATTTTCAAAGAGCACTCTAATATTGGAAAATGGCTAATTAGTTTCCTTTCACAGTAGGTACCAGTTGAGTATTTCTGTGTCCATTTTTCCTTTGTGCACCAAATTTATCAACAATATTTGCATACAAAGCCTGTTGAATGTGCTACTGACATATCAAAAAATCATGTTTAAAAAAAAACTGTGCCTGTATAGTCATGATGTGCCTATAATATGGCCATGATGTGATGTCATCATGACCATATTTAGGTATGTCACTGTCACACATTCTTGTCAAATAAAATAAAAATTTGATAGTCTGGACAGGGCTAAATAATGGTTTACTACTGTAAATATCTATAAATTCAAAGTGATAATAGGCCTAAGTTTGTGATTAATATGTAACAAAATATATACAGGAAATGCGTACACTGTCCTTGAGCAAATGGATTCAGGTGGAATAGCAGAACCGTGATTACATTTTACCAAGTTGAAGGACGATTTAGAAAAATAATTGTGTTTGTACTAAACTTAAGCATGGTACAGGTTGCTTGAACTTGTCAATTGGCTCAGAAAGACTTTTTTTTGGCAAATTACCAACTAATCACAGGAACTGACAACTTCACCACTTGTGTAAAGCAAATGTGTTTTTCTATTTAATTAAAAACAATAAAAGCCTATTAAAAAAAAGAAGAAATTAATTAAATATGATTAGTAACAAGGTGACTTATTATATTTATGGAGAATGGTTATATAGTAATTAATAAAAATAATTAAAAGTAATTACCGGTATTGTACAGATATTTTGGCACTGATTAGAAAATCAGGAGCCTGAGGCCAGGAGTCATTACACAATCTAAATTCTAAGGCTTTTTTTTTTTTTTCCAGATTTTAAATTGCTCCCCTGCTCTGGTCAATATTTTCTAGCAATGACCTCAAAACATTTAAAAATGCTTTGGTATAGGCCTGTTCTGTACAATCAATAGGCTAGGCCTAGTCTGTAACTGTACAATTATTTATCAATACTTAATTGAAATCAGCAGGTTATGTAATTAATTAATAATAATAATTAGGGTTAATTATATTGATCGAGATTTGTGTAATTAGTACGGTACACACAGTTCGTATACATACACATAATACATAATCTTAGACCAGGGCCTAATGTTGTTTTGATGCAACCATGCCACGGAAATCCCACGCCGCCGTCACCACCACCACCACAATTTACTCCTACCAACACCAACAACACATCACCTGCCCTGGCCTAGCTTTTTAGTAGGCTTAGCTAGACAACAACATCCACGTTATTAAATCGCTTCTAATTACACAATAGGAAAAAATACCATCATACCTTTGTATGTATTCTCAACAGCAACACAACTCGATATCCTGCAAATCCGTATTTAGAAGTTTATATCAACATCCGATTGTTCATTAAATACGATACCACATCTTTCCGCGTACTGCTGGTAGCACACGATAATCATGTCGACTCTGGTGGGGATCTCTGCATGATGATGAGCAGCAGCAGTAGTAGTCAGGGCTCGGCTTGCTGATTGAGGACGATATAACCCCAAACTCGATAACCAATTGAACAGCAACAACGTATATAATTTTCCGGTATAAATGTCTTTAATAAAAGAAATGAAAATAAGAATTTTGAAAGTGTTTTTGTGAATATGAACCACAAGAAATTATAAATTTTACGGTGCGATCAACAATTGATGAGAACGAGACTGTTGTTGACTTTAATCAGGTGACGTTACCAAAATCTTGTCAGGTGATGAGTATTTACTGGTGGAGCCGCCATCACCGTATCGTCAAAAACAGAGCTAGGAAGGAAGCGAGTTCAGTGCGCTGAAATGTTGTTTTAGAAAGTGTGTTTGGGGCACTTTTGATTTGATTTAAAACTAGGTATAGATTTGTATTTTATAAATAATATTGACAATGCAATATATAATCAATTTTAGACTTGGGGCTTGGCATAATAATAATTTTTAATAGGTTGTATTTAAGGATAGATAAAAGCAATTAATTAGAGGCCTAGCTTAGCTAGTCCCGTACGTAGTTCTTCCTACACTACTCTATGGCCTCTTTCCGTCCGCCCCCGCTGACGGCTTTGGAGTAGGCCTGCAGTGCTAGTGAGAACTGCTAAGCCGGTAATGTATTTGGTACAGGTCTAGGCCTACCTGGACGGCTACTCACCTGGACTGGAGTATGTTAGGAAATTATTTTATGTGATACTTTTATTTTACTGATTTGAATCTTCAGTTCGTAATTTATTTATAGAATTGTTAATTATATTAGGATGTTATAATCACCATCGATTATTTCCACTTATCAACCATTCTAGGTCAAAAAAAATATTTTTTAAATTACTAGTTTGTTGCCCCTTTGTGCATCCATTTTCGAAATTCTAGCTAATCTCGCATCAGTAAAATTCCTCTCGCAATTGTTAGGGTTGGGTATAGCCTACATATGGTATGAATCATGTCTAATGCTTCTTTTATTTTTTTCACAAAGTGAGGAAGTAGTAGTTGTTTCCTATCATCTATCTTTGATTTACCCTCTCATAGTAAAAAAAAGTAAAAAAGGTGCTCTCATTCTTCTTTTTTCAAAATATTATGACGAGAAACTAATTTTTTTTTTACTTGGCCTTATATATATTCCTACTGTATATGAATTTCCACATAATGTATATACACAGTATGGTAATGTATTTCCACTTATCACTCATATATACATGTGCGATAAATGGAATTTCCTTAATCAATTCACTAAGTAAATTGAATAAGGAAATTAGCCGTATTTAATTGATTAAGCCTTTACCGGTATATGAAAACCGAATGCAAATTTAGTATGAATTCATCCATGAAATTACCCTTTTCCTATATGCAGTGTTCTTTCTTATGTGTAACTTTAACTATTGTTTCCTTTTACAGTTGGGATGAATGAACAATAACATACATGCAGATACATCTGGTAAGTATTAAATGCATGAAACCATTTATAGCAGGCCCAGATCCTTTAGTTTTTACTGTAGAGTAACTTTATATTGTGGTGCATCTTAAGTCGTACGGTCACATAATAAATCCAATTCAGCTCACTTTGAGCCCTCAACCATGCGACTCTGTCTGATGATTGTCTGAACGGATCAACATTAAAAAAGATCCGTTTGTCACGTTGCATTCTTAATAGAATGGCATCGGCCAATGACCATCGGGTGTAGTCGGAGTACCCAGCTTTAGACATGGAGAAAGGACCATATATGTCACATGCCTAAATATGGTCATATATGGCCATATATAGGCACATCATGACCATATTTAGGCACATTATGACTATACTGGGGGTGGATTCAAAATATTCAAATGGGGAGGCACAACATATTCAGAATAGATAAGTGAGTAGCTCTAATTTCAAATATATGCATTGAAATTTTAAAATATAGGCCTAGTGGAAAAAAACAGGGGTCCTTGTCTGCTCTTAGTGGGCATACAATTCTCTTTCTCAGATGGCAGAGCAAAGCTGTCCAAGTGAGTCCATACAAAGTACCGGGGAAAAGTCTGTGAATGGAACTGCAACTTCTAGCGATCGACAGACCTGCGGAATAGGTGACTGTAAGGAAGCAGCATTTCGTTTCAAGTCCGGAGCTTGGATTTGCCGCTACCACCGGAATAAAGGTTACAAGGAAAAATACAGAAAGAAGAGCAAGTATATAGCAGCACAAGCAAAGATGAGAGAACAAGTAATGAGCCAACTTAAGTATTTATTTCATTTGGATTGAAACTTTTTAACCATTTTTTAAACCATTCAATCATTCAGAAATTGTGGCACCCTCTATGAAGTCCTTTTATTTTAGAAATTAGCAATCTATTCCAAATCAATCCCCCCCCCCCAAAAAAAAAAAAAAAAGAAAAACAGAATACATGTGTCTGGATTTTTTTTTTTTCTTCTCTTCTGTTGTTAAGCGCCTCGAGGTTGTGTCAACGTGAGGCGCTATATAAATCCAGAATTATTATTATTATTATTATCAGGGGCAGATCCAGAAATGTCCAAAAGGTGGGGCCGGAAGGGGGGGCCGAAATTTGGGCCGATTGAGACAACACTGTCGTAGGGGGTCCGGGGCATGCCCCGCGAAATTTTTGTGTTCTAGACGCCCAGACATAACATTTGAGGCATTCTGAGCTATCATTTTTTCTTTTTCTCTCTCTTTTTCTTTTTTTTTTTACCTCCCAAAAGGGGGGGGGGGGCAATTCCCAAGTTTTTTGTCAAATAAGAAAAATCAGTTTTACATACTACAACATAAAAAAAAATTAAAACTTTAAATGTCATTTTTTACTCAAAGGTATGAAGATGAGATAGACACTACTTTACAGATGAAAAAAAGATAATTTCCAAGAACTTCTATAA
>NW_022708279.1:53586-72632 GCF_011630105.1 Anneissia japonica | reverse complement strand
ACAAACCCCCCCCCCCCCCCCCCAAAAAAAAAAAAAAGAAAAAGAAAAACAGAATACATGTGTCTGGATTTTTTTTTTTTTTTTCTTCTCTGTTGTTGTTAAGCGCCTCGAGGTTTTGTCAATGTGAGGTGCTATATAAATCCAGAATTATTATTATTATTATTATTATTATCATTATTATTTAACTTCAAACCAGCCTCAGGAGTAAACATTTTTTTAAATATTTTGTACAAGAAACCCGGGAACAGTTAATGTGATACAGATTATTGAATATTTAAAAATTGGGGGAAAACAGTGGAAAAAGGGTGGTTATGCCCCTTTTTCTCTCAGTTTTGAATATTCAAAAAATCTGTATCTCAACCAATTCCCAAGTTTTTTGTCAAATATGCTTTTTGTGTCTAAGAAAAATCAGTTTTACATACTACAACATAAAAAAAAAAATAAAACTTTAAATGTCATTTTTTACTCAAAGGTATGAAGATGAGATAGACACTACTTTACAGATGAAAAAAAGATAATTTCCAAGAACTTCTATAAAGATGTATTGTCCAAAAAAAAATCATAAAATAAAATTTTGAAATTAACTTGCTCATTATTAACTTGAGAATAGAAATTGTTGAATTAAAAAAAAATTTCTACCCAGATTTTTACTGTATAATGATAAAATAAAAACTTTTGCTGTAAAATTATGGGTAAACACTTAAATACACTAAACACTTAAACTAATTTCTATGTTCACATTGATAAATTTCATGTTAAAAATGAGCAGATTAATTTAAAAATGATTTTTATGATATTTTTAGTATCTTTATGGGACAATAGCATCTTTAATGCACCACACATCTAAAAGGTTATGAAACAATCAAACCGCAGTTGAACTTTGGAAATTTAGACCTACAAGTTAACAACACCCTCCCCAAAGCTGGGATACCAAGTGTTGAATAAGCACACCTTGAATAATATAAGCACCGTACTGAAACCTCAAAACATTTTATGTGGTGTGAAATTGTATAGCTTGGTGGTTAAGATGCTCAACTTCCAATCCCAGTGTCCTAGGTTCAAATCCTACCAGATTCCAGGATTTTTTTCACATGAAAAACAACTCCACCTATAAGTCTTGTTATGAAACTTAGTTTGTAGAGTATCATGTGCTTATATTTGTCAAGTGAAGAAATTGCCATCTATGGACAGTGATTAAGTCGCTATTGGTAATCCTTGACCATGTGCCTAAAGGAATAAAATAAAAATAAAATAAATACAATATGTGTGGTAGTTAGGAGGAGAAACCCAAATCAAATGCTTTCAGGATGCTGTATGTGGCCCTCAGTAAGACACTAATTCTCACATATTTTCTATATTATATTTGTGTGCAGGAATCCATGGAGGATATAGATCAACTTAGTGGTCTTGGTGACTTAATAGATGCAGCGTTCCCAGAACACCAACAATTTCTTGCAGATCAAATCATAACCGATAAAAAAATGGTTAGTAGTTGAGTTTTTATGGAAAGACAAGTTTGTAGCAATGACTTACATATCTGTAAAACTGGAGGGGATGCAGGATTGGCAGTAAGGGGTGTGTGTCAGAGTCCAGACCACCTCAGCCCCACCACGGTTGGGGCTGAGGTAAGAAACTTTTGAGAATATGGACCACTAGAGGCCTATAATTTGCACTCTCAATCTCTCATACCTTAAAAATCTTACCGGTACTATCTTCTTATCAACAATTCAATTATTTTCCTAATACAATTTAGTGGGGTGTGATCACACAGTGTGCACCCCTTGCCCCAGCAAAACCTATTGAAATTGTAATTGTACATAAACATTAAAGGATTTTTATTTCTTTGCAGGCTTTATTGCAATCTCCAATGGTGCAACAATTTTTGCGTTCAGAACAAGAAAAACTCTGCAACAAATCTCATGACAACAAAACACCAGAATCCATATGATGTGGATATTGGAGTTTGCATTTACAGCAATATTCGAGGATATATATGTGATTTGCAGTGGGAATACATGTTGTGTACATGTGATATGCATAGGATGTGCATGTGATATGCATGGGTGTGCATGTTATATGCATAGGATGTGCATGTGATATGCATGGGTGTGCATGTTATATGCATAGGATGTGCATGCTATATTTCATAGGATGTACGGGGGATATTCATGTGATATGTGAAGGTAGTGGTTTAAAAGTAGTGGTGTGGCCACTGATTTAGAACCTATTTTAATAATGATACATTCGTAGGGAATCTCCCCCCCCCCCCACATCATTACGTCATTACTCCCTTTTTGGGTTTGTCAATTTTGAGGAACCACCTTGTGAATAAATAAAGTTCACTTATACCCCATTCAGACTAGCATCGCATTGCGATCGGTTGTAGCAATTGCGACACCCAATCACAAAGTAAAATCGTGTGTGAAAGCTCAACAATAGCAGTCGATATGTAATCGATATCGCAATTGTTACCCGTTGCAATTGGGTGCTACAATCTTTATTACTTCCGATTACCACAGAATCTGATCACAACGAATTCCACAGGCACTGTTTGGCTGAGGTCAGGCAACATAGGCCTAGCCACCGGAGGCGTAGGCCCTAGAATGTAAAGTTTGTTTGTGTTGGTCTGAATGCGTTTGTTGATTGAAGTCGGGAGTAATCTGTTTTGGATTATCACCGATTACATCGCAACCGATCGCAAGAGAGTGTAGCCTGAATAGGGTATTATACAGAAATGCAACAGTATGCATCGAACTAAAAATGTATATCTTAGTAGTATCTTAGAATCATCATCATCTTCCCCTCTGTCCCCTCAAGGGGTGTCAGGTCAACTCGACACCACTTTCTATTCTCCCTTGCTCAGATCAACCACGCTACCGTCATCTCGGACAATCTATCCAGCACTTTCAAGGTCATCCTCTCTTCCTTTTGCCGACCTCTATATGCTCCGCTGCCTATCACACCAAGTCATCCTCTTCTTTTCTCTTCGTGTGTCCATACTGCCATCAGTAGTACACTATCTTAGAATGTAGAAATTAAAGGAAGAGGAAGGAAAGAGAGAAGCAAAGAGCTTGAGAGGGAGGGGGATAACTAAAATAATGCTACATTTCCCACAATTCTTGTGTACAATATTTCTGTACATTTTAAAGTAAAGATAAATTTGTAAATAAGTTTATTTATTTAAATTATGTTTTATTAATATTGTCATTTGTATCACGCCTTTCAATTTGGCTACAAAGCGCTTGTACACACTCCTTAGATAAAAAGAAATTATCGTTTCTTTTAGATGTATATCCTGTTCACTACAGATGTATTATATTATTGTGAATTCAATACATGCTGCACACATGTTTTTTATAAAGTGCCATGATTTTGTGATTTTTAAACTTGGCTCTATGCTTAATTCCTTAACTTAGTGTACAGTGAGCCCTTGGTAAAGTTAGTTTTATTAAGTATTTTCTTACTGTACTAGCATATCCATAAATAGTAACTAGGACTTTCTACCTCTAGTGATCAACTAATATACTTATGGTTTTTACAAAGCATTTTTAAAAGTAGTTTTTACCATAGTTACAGTTATGTACATTATGTATCTTGTCATTCAATTGCATTTATTTTATTGTATTACAGTATGTTGTATGATTTTATTGATGAATAAAAGGATTATTTGATTTTAGTATTTTTTTTTACTGTCAAGTCTCATTAAGCACATTTTTTGTTAAAATTTTCATAAAAAATTTACTAAGAAAGAGTAAAGTTGAATAAGCTCAATGATTTTTCATTACAAGTTACATACAGTACTAGTGACGGTTTACAATTTTTTCTTTTTACCATAGAGAGTGACCTTCCAGTGTATCCTAAAAGGTCGGCTGATATTCAGGATATAAATGAAAAGGCAAGATGACTTAATCAGCAGTCTCTTTATGAGGCTTAGGGGTGAAGATTTAGTTGTGAGAATTAGTCACAGGAATTGAACCCCGAACGCTGGGATTAGAAGGCAAGCATCTTGACCATTTTGCACTAACATTACACTGAAATTATATTTGTTATTTCAACATTAATTTACCAATGTTGCAGTGTATTGTAGTTCATGATACATTATGAAATATGATAAAATACATTTTCTGTATCTGCTCAAATGCTCTTTTTGTGCACTTTAGTCCAAAATTGTCAAAATGATAGTTAATGATAGTTGTTAATTAAATAGTAAACACCATAAAACATGTGGTACCCATGTACTAATAATTGACAGCTGTACTCGATTGTCGATGCCACAATAAATTGATCAGAGGACTACGCACACGTTATGTTAGAGAGCAGAGATGTGCTTCCTTTTGTTGAATTGCCTTGTTCGAATGGAACTCTTGCCTGTTGTTTCGGTGGTGGAACAAGTCTTTTTGGATAAGGACTCCAAACCGTAGATCCAGTGTACACAATTGACTCGTGCAAACTTTAAAGAACCCAGAACATCCTTCAAGAAGAGTATGGGGTTACCCTGGTGTACTGGTCCATTTCAGCCCCCTGTCTGGCCACAGGAGGAGCATTTACACCCCAACCCATGTCAGGTGTCCTTCCTGCGAATCCTACCACACTATGTAAGCAACATCATACACACTAATAATAATAATATCTGTATTTCCTCCAATTTTACATGTATATACAAGTGAAATATGAGGGAGCAAGAACAAAGGAGGAGCAAGTTCCTATACCTGAAGGTTTTGTCTGCCCAAACATGAGTGACTCAATTAAAAAGAACTAATTTTTTTTTAAATTCTTCTAAAAACCACATAGTGACCAGTGGAGGCTCTAGGATATATTTTCTGGGGATGGGGAGGGGGCTGAGCTCTCCGAATGGTGGACTTGAGCTTGTAGCCCCGAGACTGGGCAAATGGTTTAATAGGTGTTCCCCCACAAATGAAATTATTTAAATAGGAACCTCTGGATGGCCAGAAATGACACTTTCAGATTGTGACAGGCATGTGTTGGCTTGGGCCTATTTTTGACTGCCCGACAAGATCTGTCCAAAGGGGGGAGCTTGACCTGTCCGGTGGGGTCCCTTAAGCCCCTGCTGCCACTGGTAGTGACTCAAGAAGTGTGTTTTAAATGGGTGGAGATGGTGCTTATCAGATGAACAAAGGAAATGTAATGGATTGTTATATTTGCTGAATACTACACACAGTACTAAATTAGAAACACAGATCCTTCCTACTCCTTTAATCTATGTGCCATTTTTTTTACTGATTCTGCTGTTTTTAAATTTTTAATATTTTAATTGTAATATTTTTTATATCCCTTTTTCTGTTTCAAAAATTTGTATATAATATTTATCTCCCTCATTTTTGTTATTTTTTATGTTATTTTTTAAAATTTTTTTTATTAATCTCCGAATTTGTCCTTTTATATGATTGTCTTTTTTGTAATTTTGATATATGTAAATCCCAAGCAATTCAGTTTTTACTGTGATTTGTGGATATTTTGAAATAAATAAATAATAATCGAATGCAAATCTGTTCAGAGCAATGCGGGTAAAGGAAAAGCACCTAAGAATACAATACGTTGTTCATTGGAAGCTAAAGTAGATTGAGAACAGTAATGCAAGCATTGCTTTGAAAGAATGATCGGTTGTGCATTACTATTTTGGATATGCTGAAATTTTGTTTTACTTTAGAAACACCATGACATAGGCTGTTGTAATAATCAATTCATAAAGAAATAAATATGCATGAACGAATTTCAGAGTAGTGGGTTGGTAAAAGTATTTCCTAATTTAACAAAAAAAAAAACTGTGTCCACGCAATCAAATTTTCTTTGACCAAAAAACTGTTGCATGACCATATATAGTCATCATGTGACTATATATGGTCATGGTGTGATGTCATCATGACCATATTTAGACTTGTCACATGTTATTGTCAAATAAAATTTTGATAGTCTGAACAAATAAATGAAAAATTTGCTGAGTATATAAATGCCAAATCAAACGAGTGTACATACAGTGGAGAACAAACCTTTATTGAATAAAAGAATGTACTCTCCCACATAAATGATTTAAAAAATTTAAAACCAATCAGTTACAGCATGACAGAAAATGATCATGCACTAAAAATTAAATATAATAAATAAAAACAACATAGAAATGTAACATATATTTTGATTGGTTAAATCTAAAGTTGACGGGAAATAACTCGTCAAATGGTATCTCTAAATCATTTTCATAAATCCACATTGAAATTAGTAGATTATTGTTGAATTTTCTTCCTACTGAGGTGATCCATCTACAGCTGAGCTAGAGGGTCAGGTTCCTCAGGCCTAACAACATGGCGATGGCCTACAGAAAAGAAACAAAAAAACATTTATGCAAATTAAAACATATTTTTAAATTTGGTGCATAGGTACAAAAAGTATTTAAAATATAAATTTGCTAATAAAAAATCATGAAAGAGAGAACAAGAATATCAGGATGTAGGTTTAATGATGGGATGGCAGGAATATTTCTTATCATGTGCATGTAAAATATTTAATTGCCCTTTTGATTTAAAGTTACAACAGAATATGTTAGGAAATAATAAGCTTAAGCCCCATAACCTTGGAATTAAAAAAAAAAGAAGAAAACTTCTAGGCATCCTTGTATTGGCAACCCAATCTCAACTACATTAGAATCACCACAGAAATCCTGGAGGATCTCAAAACACCAGGCACCCAAACTAACCTTGATGTACACCACAGGTGGGCAAAGTGCAGCCCGACAGTGATTTTTTTGCAACCCGAGAAAATGAATTAAAAACCCTGCATGTGCGGCCCGCCAAGCAACATTGGCTAGAAAACATCATGTTTTTTACAGCCAAACACATATCATATGTAAAAAGTACCAATAAAACTGAGAATAAAGTGGTGTAAAAGCAGTGCTTGGAGGCTTTTGGAAGCTCACTAGAAACATCAAAGTTGGCTACGGCCCTCAGTGTTAAATCAAACATTCACTTTGGCCCTCCGACAGAATTTTATGCCCACCCCTAATGTACACCATAATAATAGGGAGTTTTCGAATTGCACAACATAAGCCCCAGAATGTATTCACTCATTTTTGACCATTCTGCTTCTCTACGCATCATAATTTCAGGCCAAACAGTGTTCTAGAATCCAGATGTCGTTAACTCACTGCTATTACATGAACAGATGACTTCTAAAGCCGGAGACTCACTGCGGTTGATGCAATTCTATGGAGAATGCAACATCGAGCGCAATGGAACCTTTTTAATGACAATCCCTTCAGACTGCCACCAACGATCAGCAGATGGTGTATCCTCATTCTTTAAAGTGAAATTCTGCATCAAATCTGTCAACCACACTGTCAAGGTTATGGGTTGCTTTCCCTATCACGATGTATTCCAAGCATCATGAGGCTATCCAAACGAGCATTTGTTATAACAGAATGTAATTCATTTTTAATTAGTCTCATTATTAGAACTATTATTATTATTATTATTATTGTGATTAAAAGTTAACACAAAAGTTCAATGAAAACAATATTGTGTCTAAACGAACATTAAATGTAAATAATTTTTTTAATTTGTTTATTCCAGACGAAATGTACTCGTCTTCCCCGACAGGGGGGGTTGTTTCCCCCTCAGGCGCCACCACTGTACCATCGTCATGCAATCAAAAGCTCCCTAATAGACTCATACTGTACCACAAATCCCCATTCACACAAAAGATCTCTAAAACTCTATTCAGATTACCTCTCAAACCCAGACAGTGCTTCTGCCATCTTGTGTCTTGTCAGAAAAGTGCACAAAGCATCTGCAACCTAGAAAAAAATAATTGTACACCCATATATAGTGATGACGTGCCTATATATGGTCATATCATGACCATATTTAGGTATGCCACATGTTTTGTAAAAAAATAATGTGATAGTCTGAAGGTCCCACACAACAGTTCGAACATATGCAAACGTGCGTTGGCCTGACAACATGTGTGCTTGTTAGACACGCACATATTCCTAGCTCTGTTCTGATTGGTCAGTTGTTAAGTTTGATTGACACTCCGAAAAGATCAATTATTACTGGTGTAGTTTATGGCAAACTATTATTCACTACATGCATATCATGACCATATTTAGGCATGTCACATGTTTTTGTAACAAAATAACGTGATAGTCTGAAGGTCCTACACGACAGATTAAAACATATTTATTAAAGCTTAAAAGGGACCATTTCTAATAAGTATATTTTGAGGTGTATTAAACCTTTCCCCCCCCCAACCCCAAAAAAATTGTGAGAATAGAACGATACAATATGATACTACTTTATTGTCATTTCAACAACATGGTAAAAATGAAATTTGTTGATTGATCCGATAGGCAAAAACAATAGTATGTTCAATTCAGAAATATAAAAAGTATGAATTAATAGATAATAAAAATATATAAATAAGTACATTCCTTAAACTGGATAGTACATCATTACTCCCACAATTTACCTTTTGTGGTTGGTCCTCGTGGACAGCATGGCCACACTGAGGTAGGATAAGCATCTGGAATTTACCCTGCATCTGACCAACTGTTAGAGCACGATCAAGACGGTCCACTCCTACAAATAACATAAACAATTTACAGTTACCATTCTAAAGAGAACAAACTTCGTACATGAAAGCAGCGGTGCAGTGGTGTATCTAGAGGGATGCGTGGGGGAGCACGCCCCCCTCCAAAAAAAATTACTTGTGCCTCCTTCCCAAAAAAATCACTTTCAAGTAGTTTAAAATCACCTTATTTTGCGAATTAGCGCCCGTCAACTGATACTCAAGCTCCCCAACTTCACCTTCGCGCCCCCCCCCCATCAGCGCCCCCATTTAAAAGACTTCTAGATACGCCCCTGCAGGGGTGGTGCCAGAATTTCCTTTACAGGTGGTCCATCGTTACCCATAGGATGTAAATCATAATTCTCAAGTTAGTAAAATGCACAACAATGTCTTGGAATTTCTGTAGTAAATCAAAAGCTTCCGCAGCACCTAATAATTTGCCTTGAGTGCAAAATATAGATTGCTCAAATTTGATAGTACAGTATAATAACAGTTGCGAATTTCCAAACAAATTGTCCAACCCCATGATCACTGTTTAGGTTGCAGCACAATAAACTTTCGTCTACATAAAGTATAATGACAAACCTGCTAATAACAATAATTTTGGCACTGGACAAGAAAGAAACAACTCAGATAAACCTTCAAACCATCCTTTAAGAAAAAAAAAATTTATCATGAGGAGATTATCAGATAATATTTCACTTTATTCAAATTCAAATTCCTCATTTGTAACAGATAATGGCTAATTATTATATTGTATGTGTGTTTGTAGTAGATTTTGTGTCAAGGTGCTTATCTATCACATGTCATAATTCAACATCAAATCAAGCCTGGTTCTCACGAGAGCCCTATTATCCCGATCAGGAGCTAACCGTTAGTGCTAACCGTTAGCACCTGTGTGAGAACGCCCGATCGGTTAGCGCTAACCGTCGCTAACGGTTAGCAAGCTCTATTGGTTAGCAAGTTGAGCGCGTTTCTATTGTCAACCAATCACACGTACATGTTTACAATTTCCAGTTTCTTATTGGCCAGTGATTCGATCATCATATTCTTGGTATCCGGATCGGAATCTTCTCGTATGGACGCACGGCAGCCAACGGTTAGCAGGATCCGGATCCTGCTAACCGTTAGCTGCTGTGTGAGAACATAGCATCAATCACTAGACAAGAAACAACTTGGATAAACTTTCAAACCATCTTTGAAGGAAAAAAATGTTTTCTCTTTTCCTCTACTTGTGCATTTTAGTTTTATTTTTTGTTTCATTCATCATTTAAAAATACTGTGGTGTGTGGGAGGGGTATGCATATGGGGGAGGGGAGGGGTAATTGTGGGAATATAATTCATTTTTATTTTTGTTACAATTACATGTTTTATCATAACCCTACACCAATTATTGAAGAGGAGGATGGGGTGTGTTTGTGGCTGAGGAGGTCGATGGGTGGGATTTTTTGGGTTAGGTGGTAATGATTTAGTGTTTGTGGTTAAGAGGGATTTGGGAGGGGATAAATGTGGTTTATGGTGGAAAAGTACATGTGTAAGCCTCATCACATACACACTACTGCATATATATTTCTGGGCAAACATTAACATTTCACAAACCTCTCCAATACTGCTCTGTATTTGCTAAGTTTACTCTCCATGTGTACACTGAGTCTTGGGATTTTTTCTCGCTACACTCTTCTTTCATGCCGCTTTCTTCTTTCTTCATTCTTTTTACATCATTACCATCTACTTCCTCTTCATCTTCTTCTTTTATTGCATCATTTAATCCTGAACATTGTTGTAACAAATCTTCCTTAATTTTGTCATCTTGACATCTGAAATAAATTTTATCTATTTAAAATTTCAGCATTGAAAAAAAAAAATAATATAACAAAAGACATCCTGGAGGTGGGGGTGCAAAAATTGAGAAAGTGAACTGGGTGTTATTTTTAGTATTTTAACTCACTTTCTGGAACATCATTGCCATAGAGGGGGGCTTAAACCCATGAACAGTAAATGAAAACAAGTAAATTAATTAATGATGATGACTTACTTAATCAGGTGACCTGGTGTAGAAACTCTAGCTGATTCAATATTTCTGATTTGTCCACTTTTAACCCTGGTGAAAAGAAATCATTTAAATAAATAAATTTACAGTAATTTAAAACTCTGTTATTTATTATTTAAGTAATTTTCTCTTTAGCCAACTACCTTTATTACTTAATTTCTTTATTCTGAAAAAAAATAATATGCAAGGATAAAAATGTAAGTACTTAACAGGCAAACTTATTTTATTGTGAACCAAAATATTAAATACTGCCACTGTTTATATAATGTAACATGAAAATAAAGAATGAATTTAATGTAATTGAATTATTGGAAGGCTAATGTCTTTTAATTAATAATTAAATTTAAATTATTACTGTGATGAAAAATATAATTCCTCTTACATATATTCGATAGCATATTGCAATGACTTAAACTTTGAAGGGCGCCCTCTCAGAAAACTTTGCATACTGTGTAAAGCTTCTAATGCAGATCCTGTTGGGAAAAGATAAAGATAAGTGACAATAAAAGCTTCAAAACCAGACACGGTTGAAAAATCTTAAATAAAAAGAAATAAAAGTAGCAATTAATGCATCAATAAATGGTTTACTATTCCAGGTGTATGTCCAGGTGTATGCCCTGGTAATACTTCATTGAAGGATCATCACAGGTGTGCAATCACAATGTGGACCACATGCCCACAAGTGTACTGTGGACAAATTACCAATGGTGTATAATCTACACCACAAACCTATAAAAACACTTACCTTCTACAACATCAATAACTACCAAGGAACGAAGGTTCGGAACTACATTCTTATTGGCTGCATGAACTGCTATAGCTCCACCCATACTGTGACCGACTAATATGATTGGTGGAGCTTCTTTATCTTGAAATACAGTTTCAATGACTTTGCCAACATCACTAAAATTTGAAAAACCAAAATCAAAATAATTCAAAAGTAAAACTTTCAGTAATGAGTTGATTAAATTAACTTATTTTCTAAATATTCAAATATAAGGCCAAAAAAAAATTCTTGTGTTGGCCACATTTTGGGAAAATCCAAAAACTCAAATAATGTTTATGCCTAAAAATTAGAAAATAAAATATATACAACAAAAACCAGTTTTAAATCTATATTGAAGAGCAAAACGATAGCATAACGCTGTCGCATCACCTATCGTCCAGAAAGATTGGCCTATTCCAGCCTTTTTAGCTCATTAAAAAAATATTTTTCGTTGTAGTCAAAAAAAAAACTTTAAAATGTTGAACTTCAATTTCGTACATATTGGGTCGTTTGGGCGTGGCCAACACAATTTTTTTTTTATTTGGCCTAAATCAAACCTTGCTAAAGTTTCAGCAGACATATCAGATTCATCCAAAGTCTTGGTCTCTCCATGACCTCTCATATCCATGGCAATGACCCTGCATTTGACTTGTTGTATGAGTACAGACTGAAATACATCAGAAAATTATATCCTGAATGAAATTTTTTTTTTTTAGCTGGAAATAACTGTTACTAAAAAATACATTACAAAGGAATATAAGAAACTGAGGAAATTATAAAATGGGCCCTATAGACTATTTTATCGGATTTATTTTGAAACAGCGCCACCAACGTTTCGCAACTCACTGGGAGACTTCCAGAGGCCTAGCCTGAGCAGCTGGTGAGTCACAAATAGTGCACCGCGGAGCGCATCACGCCGCTAGACCTTTGCTATAGCAGCAGTAGACAACAGATACAATCTTGGTAATTACTGTAATTACTGTATATATAAACATTGAGATACCTTTTTTAAAACTTAGACTCTTTAGTAATTTAGTATTATCGTTGATTTAATCCATTATGGCAACTATGTGAAATTAAAGGCCTCTGCAAGTCCCCCAGTGGTAGTTGCCAGGTTATCAGAAATTTCCTTTCAAATTTTGCTAAAATGGTCCATAATTCAAAGTAACGATATTTAAAAATTTGCTTGTTTGTGTTATATTTGTTGATTTTGGTAGCATGTCTAGATGGAAATACTGAAAGTGTAAACTTTTGTTGCCTATATCTCTAACCCTAACCCTAACCCTGTACCTGTACACGGACAGTATATATGGAACTTAAATCGATACTAACACTCATAACAGCCCAAGTTAGGCCTGAGAAACCGCCTCCATGTAGTAATACAACAACTGGACCAGCCTCTCCCTTCTCATAAACCCTGAAAATGTAAACTTACAGTTAAAGAAAATAATGGTTCAGTCAATAATTATGTAAAGGCATAAGATAATGATGATGGTGGTAACTGTGGTGGTAGCTAAACAATCAACATTGATGATTATCGTGACAATGACGATGATAGTAAAAGCAGCAATGATTGTTATTGATAATGATTATGATTGATAGGTGATGGTGATGTGATGATGACGATAATTCTTGAGGAAGAGCCAACATTACAGTGCCACCCAACTTAACTATAACATATAACGGACACATACAGGCACAAAAAACAACAGCCAACCGCTCATGATGATGATGCTAATGATGGTGGTGCTGCTGTAGCTGCTAATGATGATGATAAAATGATGATCATAATGATGATCATAATGATGCTGATGATGCTGTTGATGATCATGGTGGTGGTGGTGCTGCTGCTAATGATGATCCTGATGTTGATGATGAAGAACATGAAGATGATGATGATGATGACGACGACGACGATGACAATGGTGTTGGTACTAGTGCTGCTTCTCATGATCACAATGAAGATAACATTGCAGGGAACTTCAATAGATTTCTTTTAAATTAAACTCCTTTAAAAGGGTCCATTCAAAGGATATATTTTCTTTGTCAATCTTCACATCTTGATAAGATGTGAAATAACTGCTCCATGGTAACGGGGTGAAATCTCGCTTCCTTGACTGTGGTGTCCTATTGGAAGTGGAGCTGCAATGATTAATTTTTTTTAATGAATTTATTTGTTCCTAGACACAAAGTTCAGGACATTTATTCATTGTATACTATCGCCCCAGGCCTGTCATACATAATACAAAAATTTAACATAAATAGTGTGTCGCTTTTAAAGCAAAGTTTCTCTTCTGGTAAAAGCTAAATATGTACATTTAACTAAATTATAAGTACCATGAGAATCTGATGACATTAACAAAATAAATTTGTTTTTTGAATAAGTGGTAAAATAAAATACTGGAATAAATTCTTTCCTGAGTTCTGCATAGAATTGACATTCTAATATAAAAAAATACTCATCCTCAATCTTACTATTGCAATATAATTTACAAAAAACGCTCCTCCTTTTTAATTTTCTACCACCTCCCTCGCTCAATTTCCAAATCTAAAATACCCAATTAATTTTTTGTTCTCTTATAACTAAAATTTTGAATGTTTAACAAGTAATTTTCAATTTGGATGGTTCTTTCGAATAAACTGTAACATTTTAATCTGGAGTGTGTTTTCATTACTTTGAAAGATTTTTGTTTTTCATAATAGCATTCTCAGCCTATTAATTTTCTTAATTCTGTAGTATTAATAATTTAGATTAAATATATACAATTTAATACGCCGATTAAGTAACTCAAGAGTATAGCATCTCTCTGATAGAAATTTAAGAAAATATTATCCATTGTAATAAATAAACTGTGACAAAAAACACAACTCTAGGGGCCTGGGCCTAGTGAAGGTCTAGACAATTTGACAGACGTAGGGCCTGGTCCACACACCCAACAGTAGTGTGAAAAACGAAAAGAAAAACACAGTGTCAGTGAGTGGTGGTCACTTGTGTGTGGTGGTGGTCTTCTCTATAAACTCACCTTCCCGAACTCCTATTAATGGCAGAAGGTGGAAGCATATGTTTAGATGGTAAGCTACTTGTATTCTTCAACAGTGTATTTTTGTGTAAGGCTGACATAGCACTTGGAGGAATTTCATTTGCAAAATCACACAATTTCTATTTAAACCACTAGGCCTAAGCCTACGATATTTACATTCTCCACGGGTTTTGATCTAATGAACCAAAAATCGCGCGAGTTGTAGTGGGCCCTCTACTGTTTAGTAAATAGAGTAGCGTATTGTGTGTTTGTTGTTTATTTTTCCTCGCTAGGGTAGTGATGATTTTTAGACATGTCAACTCTTTTTCCATCTCTACTACCGAAAGTTGTTGATCAGCTTTGGTTTGATGTAGATAAAGCACTTGATGATGAATCTGAACTTTCACAAGAGGAGCAGGCTCATCAAGCTTGGGTAAGATAGGCAATTTCCACTTTTTTAGGCTAGGCCAGGCGTAGGCCTAGCTAGAGACCCTCCTGGCCGGCTATAGCTTGTGTGAACCCAGCCCTACCGCCTGCTGAATCTCATGCGGCTCAGTGATCATGAGCCTACATGTCCTGCTGTCATTTTATTTGTTTATTTTCTTCTTTTTAGTTGCAAAGTATTGCAGAAAAGGGAAGTAATATAACTCCAGTTGGAAAAACAGCTTCAACAGAGGTTTGTTAATTTTTATAGTCATTTTCATTTTTATGCCTTTTCCAGTTTACAATTCAAATTAAGAATGTATTGTCCTCTTTCCTACTTTAATATTCATGCATTCATTCATTCTTTATTCAGCCAAATATATACATTTACAAAAATAATGAAAATTGGACAAGCAACAAATTTTACAATATTACCTAAGTTGGCTAGGATTGATAATAGTGATGAACACTAGCTTAAAAGCCTACCAACCCAGTCTTAGGAAATAAAACAGATAATATTATTGTATTGTCAATTTGTATATTGTATTATACATTTTGTCTGAATTGTCCTCATTATATTTCAATTTAGAATACCAAACTATCCTGTAGCAAATTACAACATACAAGCAATGTTGCTTCACTCTTTGCCTGCTTGGGGCACCAGCTTTCAAATGACCTTTCTACTTCTATTTGCAACTTTAAATTCATTTGTTGTCTCACATTTGATCTGGCTTGCAAAATTGCACAAAAATATTGAGATATTTTATGAAATGTTTGACTGTTGCAGACATCTGAAGAAGATGAGCAGGATGATGAAGAAGATGAAATTGACACAGAAGAGGAATCAGAAGTGGATGAGTTAGACGGCGAAGAAATGAATGTTTATGATGCAGAATCCCCAGAAGATGTAAGAGAAATCTTCTCTTCCTTCTGGCCAAGGTTTTGGGGGTGATGGGGAGTTTTGGTATATCTGTTTGTATTTATTATTAAAACATGCCTAAATAGGTCATTTTCATTTTATTGGTGGATTTCGTATCATGTGACATTGGTTATTTATACTACTGTATTTCATCACTCATGTAATTTCAGTCCCATCTGCTCATCATTAGTTCCATCTGCTCATTATTAGTTTCATCTGTGCATTTTTGTTTCATCTGTGCATTTTTGTTCCATCTATGCATTTTTCTTCCATCCGTTTTGCTCCATCGCACGCTTCAACCTAGTACCATCTTTTCATTAGTTAAGATGTTGGATTGTTCCATTCACAGGAAAAAAGGGTAGATTTTTTTCATAAAATATCATACAAGGATCTATTTTATGTATTTTAATTATAAAACAAATAATAAATGTTTTTTATTAGCATAAATGAAAGAATTTGTGTTCCATACAGCTCGGCTCCGCGTCATTGAATGGAATCAGTCGATCTTTCTTTCAAAATTGAGAGGTTTTGCACGTTAACGAATATGTGTACAAAGATCATCAGAGGAAGGCAGAATAAAAATAAAATTTAGTTTTCTTATTTAGCAAATAGTTTTGCCAAAAACATCCAAACAGAGGAGAAAATGAAAATAAAATTTTATTGGTGAATGTAAAACAGGATGGTTAATTGCTTCAAATTTATATAATTAGGAAGAAATATACATATCTTATCTTTGGCGATTTCAAGGCAGTTGAGGGCGTAATAAAACTTAAGAAAAACTTTTATTTTTTTCTGAAATTTCCACTTTTTCGTGGTGGCGGGTGTGCTAATTGGCCAAAAATAAAATTTTATTTTTATTCGAAATCATCAATATTTGCAGTTGGCGGGTTCGCTAAGCAAGGTATAAAAAAGGTCTTGCCTTAGCTATCCGTACCAGTTTGTACCAATGCTGTGCTTTTCGCAATGACAGCTAAGTTTAAGTGTCGGGCCTTAGGCAAAGCCTAGGGCCTACCTAGGCTATTCAGTTTTCTTCTCTCATCATGCTTCTCAAAATTAGATTTGGCATGTCCTAAAGTTTTGGTATGTAAAGGTTTTGGAAATTGGAAGTGGTAGCCAAATAATACTCCTTCCCTTGTTGCCCAGAAGTGGCTACTATAAGCTAGGCCTAGGGAGGCCCCAAGCTAGGCCTAGACCTACAGAGAAATCCTGACACCACCAAGCACCAACGTTTTTTAATACCCCAAAAATGAGACGCATCCTATCGTAATTTGCTGTCTTTAAAAATCACAAAAATGGCACGTACATATTAAAGATACATTTATTTTTTTAACTTACTGTAAAAATTTTTTAAAAAAACAAAGATCGTACTAGAAATCCAAAATTTTCCTACACATTTTTCACGTCGTGTTGTGAGCGAGATATGCTTGTTGTCCTCACAGTATCGTCACACTCGCTGTCTGCATTCGCATGCAAAACCTCCATATTATTCTTCCCATTAAATAATAAATTGCCAAATATTTTTTTACACTTTTTTTATAGGTAGAGATGGATTTAAGTAACGAAGCTGGTCCATCAGATTCCCCACATCAGTGGATGATGATGTGAGTAAACAGATAAGCACGCCAGACAAAGCCTGGATGTTTTCAACTTTTAGATCACATGCAGACTACCGCTCATGCCAGGTGTGACTTAAGTCTGGTGGGAGATGGACTTGAGTAATGAAGCAGGCCTTGAGTTACAACTGACCAATCAGATCAGGGCTAGGATTACGCACTTGTTTGCATATGTTTATTTATGGTAACTTGGCAACAATATCCAAAGAGGCCGGGGCTTAGTGGAAAGAACTATTTAGTTCCTTGACCAGGAAATAATTTATGTAACAATTATTTTTACTAAAATTCAGTCATATTTCCTGTTGTGTACAATATGTGTTGTAGAATGAAAAATAATAAATATTATTTTGCAATAAAGATTGTTATGTTCACTTTATTATTTAACAACTAATCTTTTAATTATGACAATTAAATTGACATCGTTTTTGTGGTTTTTTTCCTGACCATTCCACTGATAGAAAGCTTTTGGCAACCCATAGTCCATTGGATCAAGACATTTTTGTTCCATTGAAAAAATAGAAACAAATGAAGATAAGTGCAATTATTAATTGACAAAACACTATTGCAAGGCTTCTGATGTAGGTGGGTAAATATCCAAGATTCTTAAAAAGGCGATTATATGTCCACCACATACTCAGATAGAGCTCATTCTCCAATTTGGTATTTCTAAAATTGGAGACTACTTTTTCCAAGTAAAAAGCTGATCGTCTATTTTGAGGCTGAATCATAAAAGACTACATTACATTTTTAGGTCTGGTATTGGAGGCTATATGTACTATATTGTAATTGGTAATTTTTCGGCGTTAAATACTCACGTGTGTTTAAT
Source organism: Anneissia japonica (assembly GCF_011630105.1). Taxonomy (NCBI): domain Eukaryota; kingdom Metazoa; phylum Echinodermata; class Crinoidea; order Comatulida; family Comatulidae; genus Anneissia; species Anneissia japonica. The sequence goes on along the minus strand of NW_022708279.1, from coordinate 54,438 downwards.
TAAGTCTCAGGAGTCATTATTTTATAACAATTGTAATTACCTCTATTAAAGATGATATAATGATAAATGATGTTGATGATGATAAACGATTAAATAACACATGGCCTTTTTGCTACCGATGTTTCAACCACTCAGCGATAAAAACGAAAAATATATACTCCATACACTGTACCACTTAGAAGGCACCACCATCAATCTACCCGTGTGAACTCTAATGTTGTTGAGTCAGAACCAGAACCATCTTTGCCAAAGAAATTGTCTTCCGACAGCCAGACTATAATTTCTTCATATTGTTTGTTTATTGTTTATTGTTTATTATAATAAACAATAAACAATACTGCACCGATAACGGTAATAATTATAGCTAATGATGATAATGTTGATGATAGGGTTTTGGACTACATTTGTATTTCCTTTCTCTACTAAAATTATCGGAAGTGTATGTGGAGTAGAGGGACTTACTAGACATTTACTTTGGCAATGTTACAATGAGAGGCATAACTGACAAAGAAACTTTGCCAAGTGAGTGAAGAGGAAAATTTGTTTGAAGCCACATGGTACGTAGCCCTACAAAATATGTATGCCAAACAAAAACGAACGTAACTAATTCTAAAATTGGAGACTACTTTTTCCAAGTAAAAAGCTGATCGTCTATTTTGAGGCTGAATCATAAAAGACTACATTACATTTTTAGGTCTGGTATTGGAGGCTATATGTACTATATTGTAATTGGTAATTTTTCGGCGTTAAATACTCACGTGTGTTTAATTAAGTCTCAGGAGTCATTATTTTATAACAATTGTAATTACCTCTATTAAAGATGATATAATGATAAATGATGTTGATGATGAT
>NW_022708279.1:46207-53367 GCF_011630105.1 Anneissia japonica | reverse complement strand
GGATTACGCACTTGTTTGCGTATGTTTCATTATGGTAACTTGGCAACAATATCCAAAGAGGCCGGGGCTTAGTGGAAAGAACTATTTAGTTCCTTGACCAGGAAATAATTTATGTAACAATTATTTTTACTAAAATTCAGTCATATTTCCTGTTGTGTACAATATGTGTTGTAGAATGATAAATAATAAATATTATTTTCCAATAAAGATTGTTATGTTCACTTTATTATGTAACAACTAATCTTTTAATTATGACAATTAAATTGACATCGTTTTTGTGGTTGTTTTTTCCTGACCATTCCACTGATAGAAAGCTTTTGGCAACCCATAGTCCATTGGATGAAGACATTTTTGTTCCATTGAAAAAAATATAAACAAATGAAGATAAGATGAAAAAGTGCAATTATCAATTGACAAAACACTATTGCAAGGCTTCTGATGTAGGTGGGTAAATATCCAAAAAATATCTTTAAAACGCGATTATATGTCCACCACATACTCAGATAGAGCTCATTCTCCAATTTAATATTTCTATAATTGAAGACTACTTTTTCCAAGTAAAAAGCTGATCGTCTATTTTGAGGCTGAATCATAAAAGACTACATTACATTTTTAGGTCTGGTATTGGAGGCTATATGTACTATATTGTAATTGGTAATTTTTCGGCGTTAAATACTCACGTGTGTTTAATTAAGTCTCAGGAGTCATTATTTTATAACAATGGTAATTACCTCTATTAAAGATGATATAATGATAAATGATGTTGATGATAATGATGATGATGATGATTATAAACGATTAAATAACACAACATGGCCTTTTTGCTACCGATGTTTCAACCACTCAGCGATAAAAACGAAAAATATATACTCCATACACTGTACCACTTAGAAGGCACCACCATCAACTCTACCTCGTGTGAACTCCAATGTTGTTGAGTCAAAACCAGAACCATCTTTGCCAAAGAAATTGTCTTCCGACAGCCAGACTATAATTTCTTCATATTGTTTGTTTATTGTTTATTATGATAAACAATAAACAATACTGCACCGATAACGGTAATAATTATAGCTAATGATGATAATGTTGATGATAGGGTTTTGGACTACATTTGTATTTCCTTTCTCTACTAAAATTATCGGAAGTGTATGTTGAGTAGAGGGACTTACTAGACATTCACTTTGGCAATGTTACAATGAGAGGCATAACTGACAAAGAAACTTGGCAATGTGAGTGAAGAGGAAAATTTGTTTGAAGCCACATGGTACGTAGCCCTACAAAATATATTATGCCAAACAAAAACGAACGTAACTAATGTGACAGGCGATGACTAAGCCAAGTTAATGATTACTTCAGGCCTGCTTCAGCGTCTTCGTTGTTCACTTTCAATATTAGTTTGGCTATAACTAACCTTGCCCGACCCGATATTCATTTTCTGCAATCCTCTTTACTTCTACGTGTATAACAGTCGTCTTAATAAATAAAAAAAGGTAGGTTAACGATATTATTACTATTGTTGCAAGACGTTCGATTTTACTTTGCTGTGCAGTGAATTAAATTTTATATTAGACCTATCGTAGTAGATACCAAATCAGTTTTAAGTTGATAATATATATTTTTTTGTGCATTATTTAATGCCTAATCTTTAAATATTATATGTGTTACGTTAATTTTGTAGGGCAGTTTTTGAAAGTACTGTAATAGAAGCTTATTTTCAGATTATTCAATACATGCTTAAGTATTCGTTTATACGTAGCATTTACACTTTGTAGATTTAATGTCTGCTCTCTTATCCAATCTGTTTTAGCATCTAAAATGGGAGATTGTAAGTACAGCATAAGTCCATGTGGCCTCCTGAAATTGTTGCAAATGGTAAGTACCGTAACTACTATCTTCATCGCAGTTGTATAAACTTGTTTTGTAACTCATTAAAGATACGTAGTAAAACGAAGGAATGAACATGTCTCTTAGTTGTACTTTCGAAATATATCTAATTAAATTATAGACAAATTTTATTCGGAAGTTATGCCCCGTTTACTGGGGATTGAATTCACGAATCGGGTAGTTATAATGATTCAGTTTCCGCTCACATAATTCAGCGATATACAGTTATATAGACAAAAAATTCCATATTAGCAAGAAACCTGTTGCTTCACTTGCTTTCATTTGTAAGTGGGGTTTCACACTTTTTGTTTTCTGTTCTGTTTCAATCGTGACATGTCTATGTTTTATTCGTCTTCCGATTCATTGTTATGGTCTTTTCTTGTCTACGACGAGTTGACTCAGTATACAAGGCTTATTTTTGCTGAAGGGTTCGTGAAATAGGGCAACCCACTGCCCCTGTTTTACGTCCTCTGCTCTAGTTTTTCTTACTGTATTCTATGGTGGTCTTTGCCTACTTCTCCTTTACGTTTTTGCATTTCAGTTGATTGTTCGTAGTAGTTAAATCACGGTTTTTGTGTTTTTATTTATAGGCACTTCTCATTGCTGGATTTATAACAACCTTACTTTTTAGCCTAGAATACTGCAATGTTGATAACAGTGAGAATAATTCGACCGGAAACGGAACCCTTCTTCCCGCCATCGAAAAGAATGAGACTAATGGTTTATTCTGTCAGGAAGAAATGTTTGCTGGATGGATAGCGTTTATGGTTTTGTCTTTTGTTATCTTTATCTTGGATCTCATCATCTTCATTGTTCATCTCTTTATTCCGGGATGGATGAAGTTGATAAGCTCAAAAATAGCAGCGATGGTTAGTGTCTTTTTTGAAAGTGTGTACAATCACATTATTGGCATCGTCCTCTTCATCATATAAATCATCATAATCATCAACTTCATCATAATTATCGTCTTATAATCATCATTATCCTTCCCATCATCTTCTTCATCATCATCATTAACATCATCATCAACAACAACATGATCACCATCATAATCATCATCATCATCATCATTAATATTATTATCATCGTTAGCCTACTAGTGTATTATAATACTATTATTTTAATCATTAATTTTGTCCGATATTATTGTTATTTACAGTGTTATTATGAGTATCGATGATTTTTTTAAATTAAAGTAGGCCTATAATGTTTCCATACCAAATGTTTTCTTTACAGGAGTTGGTATATTGTATCTTCGCTGCGATCGTGACAGCAGCGGCTTCGGCGACACTGGCGGCGCAGAATGGCGGCGAGACGAAATTAATCGCCTCTGCTGTTAGTACCACTACTCTATTAACGTCAAAAATATTCTCAATATTGGGTACTCCAAGTGATTTGCATTTATCACTGTAAAATAATTGCACTACACAAATTGTACCGGCGCGTGACTATAAACGACAACTCATTTGCACATTTCTTTTTTCCGTTTTCAATTTAAGTTAATAACAAGTCGATTATTTTTTAGCGCATTCCGTAAAAAGCCACAATGTGCTTTACTACAAAGAACCACTAGAAGCAAATAAATTCGACTTAAACTACTTAAACTAAAAACCGTCATATATAATCGATGTTATTACATTTATTCTGCTTGGTCTATTCGGTTAAGACATTTCTACAGAAATATGCCTAATGGTATTTTTATTACTTATTGTAATTAATTAATTGATTAATTTATTTCATCTTTATAGAGGGTAACCCGTTCAGCGTGGTAGTAAGCTGTCTCTTATCCACATCTAGATGTGTATAAGAGACAGTATATATATATAATTAATAAATCAATAAAAATATTTATAAAATTTACTAATCAATAGCATTTAAATTCATATATATATAATATATTATAGGGGCCTATATATATATAATATTTTTTATAATTAAGATTTTCATTATCTTGTTAATGGTTTTTTTTTCCTACACAGGTTCTCGGGTTTGTTGCAATGCTTGCGATGTTGGCTGAGTGTGTTTTCTTGTACAAGTTTTCCAAGAAAGGACCGTTGTAGGTCAGATGAATCCGTTTGTCCACCAAGCTCTACAATGGTATTAGTACCGCGACCGTATGGCCGTATCACACCGTCATAGTTTTGTTAGGACTACAAATAGTATGATAGCCTATTATTACAGTGTTTTGTTTTTAGGCGGGACACACTTATTGTAATTGTTATGGTGGATCCAAGGGGAGCATACGCCCCTCTAAATATTTGAAAAAAAAAAATTAAGAAAAGAAATTATATTTGAAATTTAAGACTGAGATTACCGATTCCGGCCATCACATGACCATAAAAGCTTGTACCTTAGCCACAACCATGGGGCTGAGGTAGTCACAACCGAAATTTTTTGTTACAGACACCCGAAAATAACCTCTAAGGCGTTTTAAGCGATCTTTTTTTTTTTTTTTTTTTTCCAAATGGGCGGGGGCCGGCTCGCCCCTGTACACCATCAATTTTGTAAAGGTTCTTCTTTGTCCCCCTCTATTTCAAAATGTCTAGATCATGTTTTGCTTCCACCCAAAGATCTATTTAGGCCATCATTAAGAGTCATCATTGGCATAATTAGGATGTCGCTCATTATTTAGCAAAAATTATGGTTGGTTTGCTGCTAAATAGGCCTACTTAATTAACACTCACCTCAAACAACAATTTGCGTAAAAGTGTCCATCTCATAGAGCCTGTGATTAACAGGTCTTAACTTAACTATGCTGTATTTAAAAATTATTATCATAAGGTGAGGAATGTCTATTTTGTGTACATATGTTCTTTTATGTTTGAAATGATTCTCTACCAATAAAATCCTGGTAGTGTTAATTTTGGTATGGTTGTATTCGTGTTATTTTTATGTTGAAAATACATTTTGTCATATTATTAGGCTATTAGACATCCACCACACCCCCATGATTACGATGAACTTTTCCGGAGTTTCAATCAAACTTAATAAGGCCAAGAAAAAAAAATGTGTTGGCCACGTTTTGGGAAAATCCAAAAACTGGGTAGGTCGGTAGGAACTTTTTTTTTTAATTTTTTTTTTTTAACAACCAAAAATGTGTTTACACCTAAAAAGTAGAAAATACACAAATACTACAACAATTTTTGATTCGCATCGCGTACCATTGGTACCATCAAATAAAATACCGTAGGCTTTGCCTTGGCCCCATAGCCTGACCAAGGCTATTTCAGTCTTATTTGCTCATAAAAAAATATTGTTCGTTGTAGTCAAGAAAAAAAAAAAGCTAAAATGCAAACCCTGAATTTCGTAAGTTGTGGGCCGGTTGGGTGTGGCCAACACATTTTTTTTCTTGGGCCTAAATTGACCTATCAGGACAGGCCATTGATACGCACGCTAACAGGCACACGTGTTGTCCCAAACGCACGTGTTTGCGTATAATGCTTTAACGCTGTCATTTTGCAACCAGTTGGGGCGGGGCTAGCGGAAGGGTCCATTATAATGTGATGCAAAAAATAAATAAATTTCGTTATATTCATTATTGAACCATTAAATATGAAACTTGATGTGGTATGAATATTCGATGGGATCAATCTCGTAATCTCTCGAGTGTTGAAGAAACAATTTCTGCAATATATTCCATCTTCAATTCATTAACTCATAAGCGGAACGTAGGCTGAATGTACCTGTAAGGCCTACGTTTAAATTTAATGGACCTTTCGCGAGTGCAACAAAATTACTGTACAGCAGGGGCGAATCCAGAGATATCCAAAAGTTGGGGCCGAAGTTGGGCCGTGATCGAGACAACACTGTTGTAGGGGGTACTAGGGGGTTCGGGGGCATGCCCTGCGAAATTTATCTCTTCTAGACGCCCGAAAACAGCATTTGAGGCGTTCTGGGCAATCATTTTTTCTTTATTCTTTTTTTTTCTTTTTTTAACTTCCCAAAAGGGGGGGGGGAGAGCCGCCCGGCCCCGCCCTAATTTCGCCCCTGGTACTGACTAATTAGAACAGACCGTGAATATTATATGCGCTTGAAGTTGGTGAGTGGGCGAGGCTGAGTGGAAATGAATCTTAATGAATTTGGTAAGAGGCCCTCTATAAGTTTAAAGTTAACTCGGACCATGACTGGGACACAGTTGCGTCGTACGATGAGTCGAATGGTATAAAATTGATCAAAATGCGAGCTATTATAGATCTATATATACAACAGCGATCATACGATAGATAGATCTAGTCATATCACGAGTTGTTTGAGTTTGTGAGACCAACTACGAAAAGAGTAAGAGATAACACGCGTAACATAACAAGTGATAGGCCTATATATAGAAATGGATAGGGTCTAATTAAGTAGGCCTGGCCTTAGGCTATGTCTTTGCCTACTACCAAAAAAGTACTCAGCTCAGAGTCTGAGCTACTACTATTGGTACTTACTGCAGTGGCCAGAATCTAAGATAAGAGAGGGCAGATTCATGCACAGTCGCCGCTTTTTCGGTGGTAGTAAGAGGCCTAACGTAGCCTCATAGTTACCAACCTGAGAGATTTGAAATGCGTGAGTGACGGCGCTAATGCACTTTAGTACTGTAACACTTTTATCTTCAAAAATTGTCTTTTTACCTACTGTGCGCTCCTAACAATATCTTACGATTCTTTTTCATCCAGTTCTCTCACTAATTACACCACTTTTTCGCATTTTATTACTAAAAACAACGTTCTTTCCCAGCGATTCATGACGGTAGCGACTCGCGACGTTTGATTATAAATAATTAATTGCCAGGTTGTTATCCAATTTTAAGGACAGCTCTGTTCGTTGCCAGGTTTGATTTTTTCCCCATTTTGTTAAAGAGGTGCCTTTTCATAAATTGTTATTTGTATTTTTATCTGTATTGTTTATATCGTTGTTCTGGTACAGCGCAATATTAATAATGACATATTACATTTAGGGACAACAGCTATTATTTCGTCGGGGAAAGCTGCCCCCTCGTCGGGGCCCCCCCCCCCCCCCCCCCCCGAGGCCCTAGGCGGCCCCAGACCATCAACTAATGGGTCGTGGCAGCGAAGATGTCACGGGGCTCGTGGCCGCTCTTGGCGGCCCTGTTGACGGTAATTAGTATGACCGAATTTGAGCAAACAATAATTATCACACATAGCACCTTTATTACATTTAGACCCAAAACTTATTACAATTAGAACCTTTATTACATTTAGACCCAAAAGGATTTCACATAGGACCTTTATTACATTTAGATCCAAAACTTATTACAATTAGAACCTTTATTA
>NW_022708279.1:36486-45917 GCF_011630105.1 Anneissia japonica | reverse complement strand
CTCGAGTGTTGAAGAAACAATTTCTGCAATATATTCCATCTTCAATTCATTAACTCATAAGCGGAACGTAGGCTGAATGTACCTGTAAGGCCTACGTTTAAATTTAATGGACCTTTCGCGAGTGCAACAAAATTACTGTACAGCAGGGGCGAATCCAGAGATATCCAAAAGTTGGGGCCGAAGTTGGGCCGTGATCGAGACAACACTGTTGTAGGGGGTACTAGGGGGTTCGGGGGCATGCCCTGCGAAATTTATCTCTTCTAGACGCCCGAAAACAGCATTTGAGGCGTTCTGGGCTATCATTTTTTCTTTATTCTTTTTTTTTTCTTCTTTTTTTACCTTCCCAAAAGGGGGGGGGGGAGAGCCGCCCGGCCCCGCCCTAATTTCGCCCCTGGTACTGACTAATTAGAACAGACCGTGAATGTTATATGCGCTTGAAGTTGGTGAGTGGGCGAGGCTGAGTGGAAATGAATCTTAATGAATTTGGTAAGAGGCCCTCTATAAGTTTAAAGTTAACTCGGACCATGACTGGGACACAGTTGCGTCGTACGATGAGTCGAATGGTATAAAATTGATCAAAATGCGAGCTATTATAGACCTATATATACAACAGCGATCATACGATAGATAGATCTAGTCATATCACGAGTTGTTGGAGTTTGTGAGACCAACTACGAAAAGAGTAAGAGATAACACGCGTAACATAACAAGTGATAGGCCTATATATAGAAATGGATAGGGTCTAATTAAGTAAGCCTGGCCTTAGGCTATGTCTTTGCCTTCTACCAAAAAAGTACTCAGCTCAGAGACTGAGCTACTACTATTGGTACTTACTGCAGTGGCCAGAATCTAAGATAAGAGAGGGCAGATTCATGCACAGTCGCCGTTTTTCGGTGGTAGTAAGAGGCCTAACGTAGTCTCATAGTTACCAACCTGAGAGATTTGAAATGCGTGAGTAACTATACCTGTTGGCTTGGGGGTGGGGGTGTTAGGTCCAAGCGGCAGGGGAACCCCCCCCCCCCCCCCGCCACTCCGACGATCTGAGCATTTTTTGTCTGTTTAAAACGATTTCAGGGAGTGTTTGTCGATACAGGTACATAAGCAAAGATTTTATTAAAAAAGCCAATTTGAGTTTCTATGTAGGATGTTTAATTTGAGCACCCAAAATATATAGACAAACATAAACATTTCATTACTGATCAATTTTTACTATTAGTAACTCGTTAGTGAAATAAGTAGGGCCTTCAAGTAAATACTGTACTCTCTCATGACTCAAGTTACTGCATTTTTATAGTTTTAATACAACCAATTTCCTCTAATAATAAATTTTCCCCTGAATTTGTGATAAATTGTTATCACGCATAGACTTGTGTTAAATGCATGACAAATTTAGGATCACGCATGTGTTTCTGCAAAATGCGTGTTTATCCAAAATCACTTTGAAATGCGGGACCGTCCTGCACGATGCGAGACGGTAAAAATGTAGTCTTCTGAACTTGCCCTGGGCCAGGGTGGGACCTAGAAGCTATAGATTTCAGTTGAAAAACGTTTTAAGCTTCTTACTATTTCTTTTATTGCGAAATGTCTTTATGATTTTAATATTTTTAATTACATAACAATCAACTCTAGACACGGTGATCATCTTAAATTTGTACATCAATATGCTCGAACAAATTCTCTGAAATATTCTGTGTTTCATTTGTTTCCACGCGCTTGGGAGGAACTACCTGTAGAAACTAGAGATTTATTGGTTTTAAATCTTAAAGCATTTTTAAACGATCTTAAATTATATTTTAAATAAGTTTTACAATTTCTATATATATATTTATTGTTAAGGCAAATTTTACAGATTTTAAGTATTATTTCAATTGCTCATTATTATTTTATGTGTAATCGGAATAGTGCATTAGGAGACCTACATGATAGTGATTTGGTTCACTTTTAGGAATCCTGTCTCAGCCTGTTTCATATTTTTTATGCTTTTATTTTGTTGTATTGTAACCGGTTGTTTTTTTTAATGTATTTTATTGAGACAAAATAAATGAAATGAAATGAAATAGGGAAAAGTAGGCCTCCCTAGTTTTATACCCTATTCAGATTAGACTTTGCTTTGCGACCGGTTGCGAAGTAATCGATGGTAAACAGTTGTAATCCAAATTGTTCGCAACCATTCGCAAACTTCAACAGCATTCAGATACCTTTTACTTTGATACTTTACGTCACTAGCAACGATATAGGTCGTCCTGTTTTGTTTGACCTCAGCCAATCAGTGCCTGAGGAATCCATTGCAATCGGATTCTGTGGTAATCGGGAGTAATAAATATTGTAGCACCCAATCGCAACGGGTAACATTTTCGAAATCAATTACTTACTAATTACTGTTGGTGAGCTTTCAGACACGATTTTAATTTGCAATTGGATGTCGCAATTGCTCCTAACCGATCGCAATGCGAAGCTAGTCTGAATGGGGTATTAATGTAGAAGAAGAAATGCTTTCATGAAGAAGAGTAAGATTGCTTGATAGCTAACATTTACTTTTATTTATTGCATTTATATACATACAATTAATTAATTAATTAATTAATTGATTGATTGATTGATTGATTGATTGATTATTAATTTATCTTCTTAGATTTCCATTTATTATGGAACCAGTCAAAACAATACGACATATCCTTACTGTGGAACCTGTATCTTTCTTGTTTTACACCTCCATGTTTCTACAAAATGGAGGAGGACAGCAATTTGTATTTTACAAAGTTTGTTTCCTCAAGTACAACCAATCTGACATCTGCTGGAACTTGACCCTTGGACAGAAGATGCAGCAGTACCAAGATATGGAGGATTACTCAGTATCTGCTACATCGCATTGGGTGATACTTTTAAACCTCCCTGTAACCATTCCTGCTATCTTCACTTCAATCTGCTTTGGCGCCTGGTCAGATAAGTACGGACGCAAGCCAATGATGATACTTCCAGCATTTGGTTTCATTGTTTTATCAATCTTCTATTTGTTTGAAGCATTGAACATGGAAATGCCACTAGAGTTTTTGATAATCGGTAACCTAATTGCAGGAATCTGCGGTGGGTTTGTCGCAATAACCTTCGCTACCTTTAGTTACATCGCTGATGTAACTACAAAGGAGAATCGTACCGTGCGAATGGGTATTCTACAGTCCATGACGTTCTCTAGTAGCATTGTAGGTCTTTTAACTTCAGGCATAATTGTGGAAAATCGTCAGTATGGATTCATCGTTCTTTATTGCCTTGTTGCCAGTTGCAATGTCATACTTATTGTGTACACTCAGTTCTGGTTGCCAGAATCCATTGGACCAAACAAAGACGCATATTTTAAATCCATAACCAAAGAAAACAATAGAGGGAATACAGATGAGGTCACTGAGTTCAAATGTAAGGTTTGCTGTACAGATATGTGGAATCCTAGAAACTTCAAGATTGTTTACCAGGATGTAATGAAAAAAAGAGCAAATTTTGACCGTTTTATGCTGTTTTTGTTGTTTATGTCTTTGTTTATACTACAGATTGTTTTGGCAGGTAGGCTTCCTTAGAAAACATTCTTTCCTGTCTTTTGATGCTTTGGGTGTCTCTGTCTAAATAAATAATAAATTATGACATTGTACACTCTTTTAATTAAAATTTTTTTTGTTTACAATTTATTAATACAGGTGATAGTCAGATATTTGCTTTGTATGCGAAAGATTCAATTCATCTTAGCCCAGCTGAAACCGGTATGACAATAATTAACTTAATTTACTTTACTTTTCAATGGCAATAAAACTCTTTAAATTAGTGAGAGCATTAGGTGTAGTGATGTCTTATTAGACCCATATATGGGCAGGATAATGTCATATCATGATGGTCATATCACATCCATATATGAACATAATGATGTTATATCACTACTACTGTATAATTAATCAGCATGATGTCATGTTTTTTTTTTTGTTTTTTTTTAAATATATTTTTTAGTTTCTATTTTTTTTTAATTGTGTTATTTTATTATGTTATTTAACCCAGGTGGGACCCTGTCGGGTACTCCCCTCCCGTGTCAGGAGGGTTCTGAAGCTCATCATATGGGCAAGGTTGCTCATCTCCCTGTCAGGTCACACTATACCTAATGTACAGTGTATACCTGATGATTACCCAACCCAATGGACCTTTCCGCTAAGCTCCGCCCCTTGGATATTGTTGCTAAGGTCTCACAAGACGGCAGTGTTAAAACATACGCGAACACGTGCGTTTGTGGGACAACACGTGTGTTTGTAAGACGCGCGCGTATTCCTAGCGCTGTTCTGATTAGTCAGTTGTTAAGTTTGATTGACACTCCGGAAAGGTCTATTGCATTACACCACATGATATATCAACAGTATGTTGTGTGTTAGTTTTCAATTTTGATTGTAAAATTTTAATGTATTGTAATATACTTTTTGTGTTTTACTTCTTGTATTCTTCTTCCCCTTGGTGGGGTTTATTTTGAATAAATTGATATGTTTACTGCTTGTTTCTTTTAGGTTACTACACAGCATCAAAGAATGCTGCCATGTTTGTAGTTGCCATAGTAACCTTGTTGATTGTGAGGAAATTAAATCTAAATGAAATCAGATGCTGTATATGTGGGATACTTATCGCTGTGTTTGGATTCCTGGGTGTCAGCCTAGCACGCTCCCAAGACGTCTTGTGGGCTAGTAAGTATTTTTGGCTAGAAAATTTTGTGACTAGTAATACATGTGGGCTAGGAATTATGGACTAGCAATACAGTAGTCAAGAGTGACAGAGCTGTTGGGGGTCAGGCTCCCTTAAAATATCTAGTGGGACCAAGAAGCTGTGATTTCATGGGTTGAGTGTTTAATCAATTTTTCAATATTGTTTACAGTGTTAATCTTCTTATCACCGGTCGGTGTGGCAGTGTCAATCGTCAGAGGTGCTATTTCAAAAACAGTTAGCCCAGAAGAACAAGGTTTGTGGTACAGTTTAATTTCATGTACACATAGAGTTGCACCAAGTAAGGATCCATTAGATAAAGTCCTTTGAAAATATTGTAAATAATACAAAGCTTCTGTTATTGTTGGGAGCTTTGAATTGTACGATGGTAAGACTTAAGCTCTGTCTAAACTATCAAATTTTGTGTGACAAAAAAGTGTGATATGCCCATATATGGGCATGATGACATCACACCATAACCATATATAGGCATAGCATTACTATATATGGGCTTGTTACATTTTTTTTGTCAAAGAAAATTTGATAGTCTGGATAGAGCTTTACATAGTGACGTCACTAAGAAGTCATCTGCACATTTGGGAACATTGAGTTCTTGGCGTTTGAATTCTGGACAAGAATGGTCATGGATGAGTGAATCCATTTTTAGAGTTACGTCGTCACACAACCTGGAAGCAAAACAATATTTATAACAATATTTTAACATTAATGAACATTTTTTATATTACAGGAAGTGTGTTTGCGGCTTTGTCTTCCCTGGAAAACCTCATGGTGTTTGTTGCGGTATTCATCTTTAATAGCCTTTATCCGGTTGCGAAGGGTGCGCCTGTATTTGGTGGTGGCTATGTGTACTTTTACATGGCTCAACTACTCTTAATTCCTTTCATCTTGATGATGTAAGCATCAAACTATAATTTTTATTATCAAAATATTTTTTTAATGATTTTTAGACTTTTAATTGAAGATCCTTAAATTAATTGTTAAATATCTATGTATGCATCTGTACATTGACAAGAAAATATTTTCTCAATATAATTTTTAATTGGAAACTTATGTAAGTGAACAGTATATGCAATTTATATATTGAGTATTACCATCTTCTCAAAGCCTTCTTTCTGTCTCCAAATGCCGTACCAAAACCTACTGTCAATGTTCTTTTACTTTTGCTTCTGCCTATTTCTGGAACCAACTTCCAAATTGCATAACTTCTTCCAACTCTATTTGCAACTTTAAGTCACAACTTAAGACCTATTTGTTTTCCAGAGGCTTTTCACATGCGTTGCGCCTTTGATCGCCATATAAATTTGAAATATTATTTATTCTTCCTATATTCACTGCTATATGTTCCTATAATGAATAATGCAATTATTATACATGTTCTGCATACATTCCTATATTTATTTATTCTTTCTTTATACTGTAGGCACTTTCAGTATCTATATATTCCTATATTATTTCCTATACTGCTATTATTGAAAATGCTATACCAAATTCCTATATATGTTCTATATATTCCTATATGCATTCCTGTTTTGAATAATGCCATTCCATACGTTCCTATAATACTGTACATACAGTTGTACTGTATTGAAAATACCATCCCTAATATTTTCCTGTATGTTCCGATAAAAGTTCTTCCATCTCATCGAACGTTGATAACATATACACTAATTATATTGAATATGTTCATTGTAATTTTTTAGAGTTTTCTAAACTTTATATGATTTTGAAATGTAGAATATGAACCAGATATTTTTGTTACTCTGTAAATTATAAACTTAATTATCCTTCTTATTTCAGGTGGGTTGGAGACTTGATGGGGTTTGTAGTGAAAGACAGATTGATTAATGATTTTATTGGTGATGTAGTTACTTAAGTGCTAAACTGAACAATTAGATGATTACTTATTATAGCCTTAGCACTTAGTGTACACGCCCAAACTCCTTTTAATGAATTCTGATTACCGAACTAATGTTTAATGTCTGTCACATGACATGACATGACATGACATGTAGCAGCCAATCACAGCAAAGGGGTCATAGTTTTAAGTTTCCTTTTAAATTTTTATATGACAAATGAATCTTGTTTTTATAGATGTAAAAATATAATATGGACTATATTTATATATAAATTAGCACTCCAGATATTTGCACCAAAAAAATATATATATATAATAGAGATAATTGAGGCCAAAAATTTGTGTTACACAAGCTCAATCTTGAATGGTTATCAGCAGTGGAATAAAATAATGTAAATATTGTTTACATAGTACATTGTTAAAATACAAAATAATGTATTTTATAGTAAAATGGTATATTTTTTTTGTTTTAATATTTGTAGATATGATATATCCATAAGATATGTACATAAGCATGCTAATGTTAATGAGCCAGTAGAAAGATGAATGTATTTTATACTGAAAAAATATGAGTATGTTCTTAATATTCTTATGATGAATTTGATAATAGATAATTATATAAATAGCAAAGCATAATATTTTAACATATTTTGTACTGAAATAAAACTACAGTATTTTTATTTTGATAAATAGTTATGAAGTTACAGGAGTTTCAACATACACCTGTTTAAAAAACAATAGAGAAATCAGCCTTCATAATTTATGATTTGGGCATTTCTCAGGCAGAAACCAGAGATCGGTATAAAATTATACCTCCCTGAAGAAACCATCATCAAATCAATAAAAATTGTTGTTTTAACATTGAAAATGGAGAAAATAACAGCATAGCATGATAAAGGTTAGTTTAGTGTAAAAAAATGTTGAAATTCCAGCATCTGTCTCTTATACACATCTATATGTGTATAAGAGACAGTATATATATATATATATATATATATATATAGTAAGGTGTAATACATAAATTGTGTATATACTGTGCACATGATAGGTGTACAGTACTTGTGATAATGTTAATTAGTTGATACAACTCCACCAGATCATAAAGGGGCCCCCATGATGTTACCGACCTCTCTGCATTTCCAAAAGCTTGTCAGCCTGTAAAATAATTTGAAAACCAACAACTGACCAATTGGAACAAGGCAAGGTATACGCACATGTCCAACAAATACACACGTGCTGTCCTACAAACGTACATGTGTACGTACATTTACACTATCATTTTGTAGGACCTTCGCAACAATGTCCAAGGGGCGGGGCTTTGTGGAAAGGTCCATTATTTTTTTATCAAACCCATATATAGATATGATGATGTCATATCATACCCATATATGGACATGATTTCATATCAAAGTCATCACATGTATGTTTGTACAATTTTGAGATGTATATTGTTTTACTGCAATAATTACTGTGCAAACTTATAAATTTTCAATAAATTATAATTAGTGTAATTATTTGTATTTATTTTATTTATTCTGCTGTAGTACATGCACTCTGATCATGCAAATGAATACACAATACAGGTATACTTCCCATAGAACCAAGAAACAGAATAAACAATTTATGAAAGAGTTACTACCCCTTATTTATATACGGTCGGATAGTGCCCTTTGAATAAATGCCTCAACGCCCAAATGTAAACCAAAGCTGTAAATAAAACTATTGGAAGCAACATCATTCTCAACACATTTTTTTATGTTGTACTCATTTTTTTATGTTTTATTTATTACGGTATAAAAGATAAATACAAAAGCGGTAGTATAGCACAAGGCTGAAATTGTCTATATTACAAAAAACTGCACATTGAAACACTTTAACAATTACAAAAATTACAATTATAATAAAGCAATTAATTTACTATTAGTTGCACAATGGAATACTATTAAAATTACAAATAATTGCAATTGCAGAAAAGAAAAATAATTTACTATATGCAACAGTTACTAAATAGACCTACAATCAAATACAGTACTTAAAATATAATACTATAAAAATAGATCCAAGTTTACAGTGAAATTAAGGGGTACATTTGAGTATAATTAGTACGTATTCATTGTAGATTACACACAAATAAATAAAAATAGACACCTCCCCCGAATTTAAACCCCCGGACCCCCTCAAAAACCCTTCTCAACAAAAGCCTCGGGGCGTTTATTTATTTGAATAAGGACACGTTTCGGGAACTTATTTGAATAAGGACACGTTTCGGGAACATAGGTCTTTTTCACGAATCGGTAGACATCTTCAAGTCTTTTTAAGAACATTTTGCTGGAAAAATTTTTTGGATACGACGCCCCGTTATGGAGTTATGATTTTTCAAAATAACATGTCAGAAAATCAGCCCAAAAGCTTATCCTATTTCTGTTGGTTACGCACCGCTGATTCGCAATGTTTGTCATCACTTCATGATGTCTACCGATTCGTGTAAAAAGCCTATTGTTATTAAATGTTCTGATTATCATCATTTACTTCTAGACCATACGATATAGACCTACCAAAATAAACATTTGTAAAATATTGAGCAGAGTTTTATTTGGAATAAACAAAATTGTTGCTATCAAGTATCAGCATCACCAATCGCTGACGCCGATATGAATTTTTTTATCTACAACAATTACGTCATCTATCTATCTAGGTGCTATATAAGATCCTGACGTTGGCTATAGGCTAGTACAGTACTCATCAGTGTGACCACTGCTTGGGGTATTTACCCAAGATCTTGGGTATTTTGACTTGGTCTTGGGTTCTTGGGTATTCCTTTCAAATCCTTGGG
>NW_022708279.1:3356-34626 GCF_011630105.1 Anneissia japonica | reverse complement strand
GGCCTAACTAAAAAATTAAAATTGTCATAGTATGTAACTCAAGTTAAAATAACACTTTTCATTACTCGTGCAGCTTAATCAAATATTATATGTCATTTTAAACGACCCATTGGTATTAACATAGTAACATCAATGTATTTTTAAAAATTAGACAGCGACGTTCTCTCAGAAGTTGTTTTGTAGACGTTTATCGTTGATGACCTTTTGACCTCCTGAATTCTGCAATGAGATTTCGGGTCGATTCAGCCGAGACGGCCCGAGTGGAGTTTCATGTAAATGTTTCGTACGGAAAAAATAATCGCGGCCGGGGTATTCCGATTTTATTTTAACGACGCCATTTCTTCTTTTCAATTCTCTGAGTGCTGTATGTTGCTGCTGGAGTCGCCCAAGATAAAACAAGTTGGTTTAATCTGAATCCACTATAAAATCGTCATGTTACTATTACTCAATTGAAGAAGAAACTGTCAAATAAATTTGTCGCAAATTGGTCACCATGGCGGAAGCAGTAATTGAAGAATACGTGTCAACGCTCAACGATTTGAAGCAGAACAGCAAGCCGATGATCAACGTTTTGACGATGCTGGCCGTAGACAATATAAAATACGCAAAAGATATTGTTGGGCTGGTAGAGTCGCGAATTCAGAAGGTTTTTATCAATATCTAGTTATTCTGTGCTGCTTAGATAATCTAAATTCTAATTGTTAATACTCAGATAAGTATCTAGAGGCCTAGCTAGGTTAGTTGAAGTTTTAAAAGAAGGAGAGGGTAGGCTCCCAACCTGGCCAGGCTTAATTTCAGTCTTGTTGTATGTTTGTACTACGGCATGTCGGGAAGGTTTTTAGGTACGGTGTTGCCTACATTTGTAAGTAAGTGCAGCAAACATAATGCTATTATCAAGTATTCGACTCTTGCTATTATTGTACAGTGTAAGTAAATACTTTTGGGCTTCCATAGGCCACCAGAATGAACGTTAGTTACAGCAGACTGGACTTTGCATTCAATGTAATGTCAATGACATGGTTTAAAAAATAATGTTTTTACTTTATTTGGAATTTAGTTTTGAAGTTGTTAATCATAATCAGTGTTAATACAGATGTGGTAAAACACATTGTTTTACTACTGACTAGATGCTTTTGATGTATTTTTTTTTAAATAATAAATTTGTTAATAAACAAATTTTTTTTGCAGTACCAAACATTCAAATAACTTTCATTCTGATGGCCTATTATGGTGCTAATACAAAGATGACTTTAAAGTTAGGCCTACTACTATAGCTGGGCAAGAAAGGATGCAGAAAATCCTAATGCAAATTACAATCTCGATTTGTCACGTTCAAATATATTAAATAAAATGTAGGTAATTATTGAAATAAGGAGCTGAGAAACTATAGATGTTTTAAGCCTATGTATCAGCAGGGAGAAGTAAAAAATTAAACAGTAATACAGTAATGATTTAATATGTCAACGCAAGTGTAGACGAAGTTGCTTCAATTTCAATCATTGTTTAAATACATTACTTTTAGTCTCGCATATAGTTAGTTATTACAGTATTTCAAACCTCAGATATTTATTGGTCATTTTAAATAGTAAATATTAATTATTCAATAGGATTGCAAATCAAATTGTATGTTTTTATTAATATACAGTATTTATATATATTATAGTGAAAAACAAAGGAATGATCAATGTACTATTGTATATATAGCATGTTATTGATCAATTCCAATCTTCACTGTGTGTTGTGCACTTTATTGAAAATAAAAGATAATTATTTTCTTGATTTGTGTTTTCTATGGTACTCCATGGGGTACGCAAAATAGGTTTTGTTGAAACATGTCTAATATTTTCAGTAGCTGTTTTTTTTCCTCGCTAGATACTTCAAAGCTCCAACTAATAAAAAAGAGCTGGTCTTATAATGGGTTATAATTTCTGCGGCTTGTCATTGCGATTACTGAATTTTCTGTACACTTTTCAAATCGTGGGAGCATAAGCTGATGCAGAACAGCGTAAAGAGGTGTGAAGATGATCAACTAAACTGAAGAAAGCTGTACAAGAATGCTAAGTGTAAATCAGCAGAGCTCAACCTGCTGCCTACAGCCTGTTTGCTGATATCACCACACAAACATTTTACATGTATGCAGTTAAACTACTTCATGTCATTACATAATGTATACTATTGTACAAAACATACTACAGTATAATAACATGCATTATATAGGCTGTTCCTTTCGCAGTGACAAGAAACCGGAAGATAGACAAGTGGAGATCAATATACAATGCATGTCTGTTTTAATAAATATATTCTACTTCTCTTTTTATTTTATGTATCTATAAACTTTCATTTCAATTTCTTGTACACTGACATTTTTAAGAAATCACTTATAGTTGATGAAGATATTAACTGGTGAAGAGAATGACCACCTCAAAGTGCTGAGCAAGATTCTACAACTGCAGGACCAAAACAGTCAAAATGTCCAGTCACAACCTAAGAGCATTACCGTCACTGCTGCCATTAACATACAATATATGCAAATCAGCAAACAACTATACAAATACTGTACAGTATAATACAAACATAGATAAAATCTCCATAGATTACAGATTGCAATGACAAGCCAGCAGTAATAGTATAACCTTTGTGTCGGTACACATTACCTTCAACGTTATAAAGTATAAACATTAAATATAAATTATATATGTAGGCCAACTGATCTTAACTTTAAACTAAATAATAAATGGACTTAGAATATTGAGTTGGAAAGCATGTTCTAATTGTCTTTCGGTAATTTTATTCTGAAAAGTTATTTTTTCATGTTACATTTTGAGCCATTTTGAAACCTGATATTCATGATTAAGGGGTGATCCAATGCGATGGAATCGATGTGGTTTTGTCTACTTGAAACTAAGCTTGCAGTAAAGAAAAGCAGTGCAACTTTCCTGTTATACAATCTTGTCGAAATATTTGCCGTCGAATTAGCACCTGTGCACTTTACTCTGTCCTTCTGATGTCAATAGAAATTATTACGTTTAAATATACTGTGAACCAGTGATGTAATTAACTGATTTAATGTAAATTAATTGGTGTTGCGTGAAATTTTGATAATTTAAAATAATGTTTGTTGTGAATATAGATACAAGAAATATGTCTATTATAATTGCAAAAAGTAATATTGTACATTGGGTTAATTTTTTCAGTCATTTTCTAAAATAATAGTAAATTGAGGGATGGGAAAAGTTTGCCTACATAAATTTATTTTGTCAGATTTGAATTGACCTGTAGTTCAAATTTTTTAGACAGTTGCTGCTGAGGGTTTTTGGGTAAATTCTAATAGAAGTCAAGTTGCACATTTTATATTGCGAAGTGATTTGAAATGAGACTTGCATGATAGTCAATTGCGCTGGCTGCTAAGGGATTGATCATCAACATAAAAAATAGACGTTCGATAGTTAATTTTTTAACAATTTTTTCCACAGATATTTTTTTAAGTTTGCTTTTTAACCAAAAAATTAGCCAATACATATATAATATAGCTTACATTGTAAACCTTTTTTTGCATTCCAAGTACTGTATTTTAATTCTGTAAAGAATTAAACATACTTAACATATTAATTGTAGGACTGCTATACATATACTCAAGTCACAGTTTTTGTTTGAAATATTAACTAAAAGCAATTTGCATAATTTAAAATAAAAGGTATTTTGTGATGTGATGGTATACTTCTGCATAATGTTAAAAAAAAAAGTTGAAATCAGTAGCGTATCTAGGGGGAGGGCTTGTGGGGGAGGTGGGCACTCTACCTAAAAAGCTCGCTACCTTCCAAACAGACTTTTTGAAGCAAAACATGCATGCTCAAACATATAAAAAATCAACTTGTATCTAATTTTTTTTTTTGTGAGGGGGCCCTCCCCTCCCCCATTTCAAGACTTCTAGATACGGCACTGGTTGAAATTCAGAAATTTTGAATTGATTTTTGATAATTTTTAACATGCAAAGTGTTTTCCTCCCTTTAGGCAAGTGGCAAGGAAAAACTTCCCGTTCTGTACCTTATGGATTCCATTATAAAGAACAAAGGTGGTGTTTACCTGCAATACTTTTCTAGCAACTTGGTTCAAACGTTTGTAGGTGCATTTGCAAAGGTTCGACCACAGATGATTTTACTTTTTCTGTTTCATATCAATATTTTTAACTCATTTCATTGATTCAAATTTATATTTATGCAAGTAATAATGACTGCTTCAAGTTGATGTGGACCCTGATATTGATTGCAATGGTTTAAGCTGCAATTGCAGAGCTTTAAAGGGACATTTTGCACTGCAGAATTATTAAAAAAAAATTACTGCAGTAATTTAATTTTAAAAAATCGCCTACTCCTGCACTGTTTGCGCTGCCTTATTGGTTAAGTGAGGCTTTTTTTTTTTTTTGAAGATAGAGGAATGCGGAAAACAATATAAAAAATTTGGGGTTTTTTTTTTTTTTTAGAAAATACTTTTGCCAAAATCATCTGAGCGGAGGAGAAAATAAAAATAATATTTTATTGGTCAATGTAAAGAGTAGTAATGGGATGGTTAAATGCGTTAAATTTATATAATTAGGATGAAATATACTGTACATATCTTTCGGCGATTTCAAGGCAGTGGCGGGCATAATAAAAATAAAGAAAAACTTTTATTTTTTGTGTTGCACTAATTGGCCAAAAATATATATACTTATATTTTTTTTATTCGAAATCATCATTGTTCGCAAGTAACGGGTTCTCTAAACAAGGTATTAGGGAGTTTTCGATTTGTACAGCGACGCTGGAACAGAATCACTCATGCGTGACCATCCTGTATTCTCTGCATACGTAGATTTGGCCAAATTGCATTCCAGAATCTGTTCAACAAGGTGACCTTAACGTTCTAGCATGCGCAGATGACTTTTACTGACGTCATTACGTCCTACCGTCGTCGTGTAATCGAAGGCTACCTAATAAGAAAGTCTTGCCTTATGGCTTGGGCAAAAGAAAAGGGAGTTTATTGGCCTAATGCGTGCTAGAACCCACCAGGGCTTTCTGGAACACGCTGGCCTCCACCGGAATTGTTCAGTCTGCGTTTCCACAACACACCACTACCGAAGCCAACCCTTACTTTAGGTTAAATTTGGGATCATGGTAGAGTAGTTTGGTAATAAACCATAGGCCTACACTTGGTTATGGATATATATTTATTAAATAATGAAACAATAGACTCCTTTCATGCAACTTTGATTCCATTATTTCCTAAATTTGATGTATCCTACATTCATAATAAAAATGTAAACATCCTCTACCCTTCCCATGATGCTTTTTTCTTTATTTGAGGCGACCCTTTATGCGAAAATTCAGAATGCGAAACTAAATCCCTATTTCAAAAACACAATTTTTAAAAATCAAAAATAATTGGCCACCGTGGGGGTGTATCCCCACCCTAAGCCCATGGATGTGCTGGTTGCTGACAAGGCCCTGGTGTACTTGCTGCCAATTTAATAAATTGGGTCTGACATTTTGAAATTGCTCCCATGGGCAAGAATAGGTCAACATTTCAAAACCTTTTTTTTTTGGGAAATTTTTATACCTTGTTTCGCAAACTTAGTTTTTAAAATATTGTCAGAGGTGGGCGGGAAAAATATTTTCTCATTCAGGAAAATGAATGCCCAAACCTGGGCGGAGGAGAAAATAAAAATAGAATTTTATTACGAATTAATCAGTGTAGTAATGAGATTGCTGAAAGCTTTACATTTATATAATTAAAGAAGAAATTTATATACTGTATATTTTATTTTTGGAGATGTCAGGTTAGCAGAGGCCGTAATAAAAATAGATATAAAATTTTTTCGTGCAGTATGGTGCACTAACCAAAAATAGTAAAAAAAAATTAAAATCACCATTTTGGCAGTCCAAGGGTTTGCTAAACGAGGTATAACAATAGTCTTCCCTAAGGTGTAGCAAAACTTGTAATTATAGAATATAACAATAAAATAACTCTATGATGTTTATCTGATGCTTAACGCACTTCTATATTATGGTTTTGCCCATTTTGATATTGGGGTTTGGTGCCAAGTGTTGTTCTGTGCATGCATTTTGGAATGTACAATTTATTTACAGGATGATACAGGTTCCAATCTTCAATTTTGAAAGTCAGATATTGGCAATTATAATAGTGTTGACCCCTTATATGTATTTCCATGTTCTGCTACGCAGTTAACATATTTAGGTGGTGGATTCAAGGGGGACTGGCCCCACTAATTTTTTAAGAATTTTTAAAAATTTGGAAAATTAAAAAAATTATTTTATAAAATTTTGGTTAAGAGAGTGACATTTCCGTCCCTCTAGAGGTGCCATAATCGTAAGTTTTCTTACCTCAGCCCCAACATGGTGGGGCTGAGGTGGTGTAGACTGTCTGTTTGTCAAAGCCCCTCCCTGGCCCCCTTTTATTTCAAGTTCCTGTATCCGTCACTGTATTTGGAAACAAACGAACAAATAGACCTACAGTATATAAATTTAATTTGTATTGAACACTGCAGGTAGATGAGAAGACCAGAGAATCAATGTTCAAACTGAGATCCACATGGAATGGACTTTATCCAGATGTGATACTGCATGGTTTGGACAAGAGAGTTAAGGGGATTGATCCTGCATGGCCAATCATTACACCACCACCAACTAGTCCAGTTCCTCCTGCAATTCATGTCAACCCCAAGTTCATTAAAAAGGTATAATAATATGTACTGTATTAGCCAGAAATATGTTGCCACAAACCACACAGTTATTTATTTATCAAAGTAGCCAGCCAGTACAGTACTACTTCTGGTCAGTAGCATAACAACTATGCGCTCTTGTCCGCCAGCCATATCATGTATTCATCATTAAAAACATTTGGAATAACAATCAAACATGATTAAAAAAGATGCACATCTAAAATCCCACAATGACATTGGAGATCAGGACCCAAAAGTGCCCTTCAGTCTCAGAAAGCCACAGGGCCTGCCATTGCTTCTGGTGGCC
Organism: Anneissia japonica; assembly: GCF_011630105.1. NCBI lineage: Eukaryota > Metazoa > Echinodermata > Crinoidea > Comatulida > Comatulidae > Anneissia > Anneissia japonica. The sequence goes on along the minus strand of NW_022708279.1, from coordinate 27,604 downwards.
ATGTATTGATGTGTAATATGAAATTGTAAAAAAAAAAACGAGTTACAAAAATAGTGCTCCAATTACTGACAAATATATATTCATACATCCATCCATATGTATATCAAAAAATCATATAATTTCATTTTTTTTCCATAAAATAATTATATTTTCTATGTATTTTCAAATTCAATTATAATGTATTTAAAATTTGTTTAAAATTCATTCAAACATTGAAAAAATTTCCAAAAATATTTCTTGTTATTTGTAATTCTTTGCTTTATATTTAATTCATGTACCATTTGTTAGAACATATTTTTTTTTATAATGAAAATGTTGTCCATGTAAAATATGTTTGTAAATAAATAAATAAATTACCTGATGAAGAAATATGATTTTAAAAATATTCGGCAATACAGTAGTGCTCTGAAATCCTTTACCATCAACTGCGTTTGACACGCGATTGAAACGCGATGAAAATTCGAGGGCAATATTCAGCGAGGACACGCTCGATAGATTTAGAATGAAACGTAAGCAGTGTGGAATTCTGAAAAACTTTGCAATTAACGGTAACTCAGCGGTCCGCCATGGTTGAAGCCGATTGAAAGACAGTAACGAAAATGGGTCATTCTGGTGCAAGGAAGCGTAGCGAGCTGTTTAGGACATATGGATTCAATTTTCTCAATAAATAATATAGGACCTATCATTCAAGTTGTTAGGTTATTACGGCTTACCTGGACTTTGTACACTAACAAATCATTTTAAGACAATGTTATATAATAGTTTTAATAACACAATTACCCTATTTTACTTGTAATGAGGACCTATATACTTAAATGATATTAATATCATGTCTTTTTCTCAAGCCTAGTCCAATAATAATTTGTAGTTCTAACAAAATCTGTAATGCAACAAGTTAAACTGTATTACTTATTTATATAATTTTGTTGGTTTGGCTTATAAATTAATACTCAATAACAAAACTATATGTTGAATATTTATAATATTATTATAATAATTGTGGTGTGATAATGATAACAATAATTATGATGATAATATATTAGTTTTTTTATTCCAATACTGCATCCCCCTTTACCGATTTACAAAGTTGAAGACCGAATGTCAAAACCCGCCGTCAACAACTGTAATGATTTAATGGTCGCTTTGTGTAAACTTAACCCACATTATCTGTCCTTAGTGGACAACCTGCCAAGCTTCTGACCTACTAAACGGTTTTCGGCGCGCCAGAAACCTTGTAAAAATGAAAGGTATCCTCATTTTGGCTGTCAATTGAATTTTAAACAGCATATGTTTATAAATAAAATGCATAATGCAGGTACTAACAATATTCTAATACAGTAATACTTTGGTTAAAAAGGATGATGGTAACGGACTACTTTGATGTTTAAAGTGTACGATAGGCTTACTAAGATCAAACTATATTTAATTTCGTTTTATCTTAATTTTAAGATTCACCAGATTTTGTAATCATGTAATTGGGAAAATAGATAAATTGTTGAAATAAAAAAAGACCTAACAACAACAATATATGCAATAATTTATGATTATAATAATAATAATAATAATAATAATAATAATAATAAGTTAATCAACAACAATAATGATAATAAAAATAATAGGCCTAATAATAATAATAATAAGATAATCAACAAAGTAATGGTGATGATAATAATGAATAACAATTATAATAATAGCAATAAGGGTAATGATAATAATAACAATAATAATAATTAAATAAAACAGAACTAACAGTTGACATAATAAATAGAATATAGCATTGATGATAATAAAGTCAGTACAAGAACAGGGTTTTTTCCGCTATCTCTATCGACCGATTTACAACAATCGTAGGCCGAATGTCAATACCTGCCATTAACAACCGTAATGATTAATGGTCGCTTTTGTGAACAACACACGTTATCATACCTACCAAACGGTTTTCGGCGCGAGCCAGAGACTTTGTAAAAATGAAAAGTGTTCTAATTTTGGCAATCACTTGACGCTACAGCATTTTTCTAAATAATCTATATAATATGCCTATTTTTTTTTTCATTGGTCCCGAAATATTTTTAATTAATTTTCTTCTATCTGGTTTTAAGAAATGACAATAATATTGAATAACTTGATGTTATCACTTTTTATGATGCTAGTATCTTCCAGCATATTTTCATCTGCACCTAATTTTATTCAAATAGTACACTAATTCAGGCGTTACTGTTTCCCTCCACCAAGCTAAAATGCCGTCTACCAGTTCTTGTTGGAGCCTGGGTTTCACATGTCTTCTAAGATGGTGCTTAAGTTGATGCCAAACATTCTCAATCGGGTTTAGATCTGGGGATTCGGGTGGTGTTTTCCACCAGTTGATGTTGTTTTCCATCATGTAGTTAGTTGCTAATCGACTGGTATGTTTCGGTTCGTTGTCCTGTCTGTGCGAATCTGGAAATACATGGCGCACAAATGGGAGTAGTGTGCCTTCAAGAATTTCCTCTACGTAAAAGTTTGCATCCATGTTTCCGCCGAAAATGCAAACAAGCGTCGCACCACTTAGGCTAATAAAATAATACGTTTGCGAAGATATAGTGATAACTGTCCTTTCATTTTGAAGTTCTCGATTGTACTGAACAAGATTTACAGTAATTTGGGGTGCAATGGTAGAATATTGTAACAACTGACTAACACTCTAAATAAATCGACTTAGTGATTGATATGTTTCCTTAATCATGAATGACTGCGAAATTACTTTCATTCCCATGGAGGCCATAACAAACGTGTAGTGCAAATACCACAGCAAACAATATACTCCATTAACAAACGGTTTTTACCGCGCGCCGTAACAAACTCTTGATAAATATAAAATGTTAAAATATTCCATTTAATGGATTTGATTGCTTCTTACAGATGTTGTACGTACCGCTTGGTGCCTTATTTAATAATAACAAACAATGATAGGCATATCCTTTCTATATATACTTTTTTTTATAGGAATATCTATAATGACTGCATTCATATAAAGCCTATAGTTTTATATATTATTTTTATTCAAATTTCTACCATATACATTATTACAAAAATATTTCAAAACAATAAAAAAAACAAGGCAAGGAAAAACCAAACAGGTGATAGACATTTATACAAGTTCGCCAGCTCATAACAGTACAGATATAAACAGAACAATTACCAGTAACCGTAAGAAAGCGATCAACTACAAACATGTTCAATTCAGTGGAAGTTATTTAAAATTATTTATTGAAATACAGTAATTTAAAAGTTTGATTTTAAAAGAGCTAACAGACAAAAACTTAAATTACGAATTTCACCAGCTAATATATTCCAGTTTCCCTTAATGGAATAAAAGTTATCTTATAAGCCCTATTGAATTTACTAAACACTCACTAGGCCTACAGTACACTTCCATAAGAGGTTTTCTTCTTCATTTTTTTTTTATTTCTTTGTCTATGTTGTTACTAAAGTATTTGGTCAAGTGTCATTTCCGTTTGATAATGTTAAATGTGTTCTTTCTTGTCATTCAAAAAAAAAATACAGTTCTGTACCATACTAGCATAATACTAGGCCTATACATACAAACCTGTTTGGCCAATGCTTAGTTTAAGTAGGCCGACGGTATATTATCATAACTACAGTATGTTGATACTCGACCTTTTATTTGAACTTTGTAACGCTTAAAAAACGGATCATAGTAGTTCGCACAGTTAATAAAAATCCTTAATGCCTGACTGGGTATCGATTCTCGTTTTCTTGCTAAAGGTTATCGTATTACCAATCGATGATAGCTCATTAACCGCGAGTTACTCGAGTTTCAATCGCAATTCGCTCGCATGTAGATGGTAAAGGATTTCAGAGCACTACTGTATGTCTGAAAATTTATTTTTATTTACCGAAGGACCAGGAACCAAAACCTGAGAAACCACAGAAAGAAATCCAATTGGAGCTGGAACTTCAACAAAAGAAATCGGAGGATGAAATGAGAAAAGCACTCATTGAAAAGCAGCAACAACTGCTACAACTAAAAAGAAAGGAATTGGAGTTCGAGCTGGAGCAAACAAAGCTAAGGTTAGAAGCCCAGAACGTAGAACTGTCACTCAAAAACCATCAGCTAGAAGCTCAGAGTAGGCTGCTAGCATCTTCGTCAGGAGAGGGACCACTTAAACCAGTCGTGTTTCCAGACCCAGTAGAAGATTCACCAGTTGAAGAGCAACCCTGGATGCAGCAAGCTGCCATGTCTGCAGTAAAACCTCCTGTGCAAGGGGTAAAACCTTGTTTTTTTTTTAATTGGTAAAGTTTCAGTGGTTGAATCACTCAACTACAACCCCTAATTAAAATGTCATTACCTGTGGTCTTCCCATGGATCTGCACTTGATACTTATATATATTTATTTAAATGAAATATGTTATGATTGTTTTGCTTCAAGTGTTATATTATTGTTCCCTTTGCAGAATTTAGTGACTGCTCCTGTGCCTACTCCTACCACAGCAGTTAGAGATCCAAGATTAACATCCAGGGACCCACGTTTAGCACGTCGTGATCCAAGACTCAGGACTGTCCCAACAAGTAGTGTGCAATCAGTGGTTCCACAGGCTGTAGCACCTCAGATTGTTAAAGCTCAACCAAAGCCAACGATTCCTGCTCAAGTAACACCCCAGAATCCTCTTCCTGATCCCTCTGCTAATAATGCCGAACCTGGACCACTAGCTGGTAAGTTGGCACTACTTCCAACTCCAGCTCAGCCAACTTCAGCTCAGCCAACTCCAGCTCAGCCAACTCCAGCTCAGCCTCGCTCTATTCTAAAAAATGCAAAAGAGAAACGACCAGAAGCTATTGTACAGGATATGAGTGGATCGCAGCTAGAGAAAGAAATACCCCATTACCCTAACCCACCACATCCTGCTTTGCGAGATGAAGGAAGAAGGTTTCCTGACTTAATGATGTCTGGACCTGGTCCAAGAATGCCAGTACCCCCTCAGCAAAGAGATGGGCCTATGAATTATAATGGACCAATTGGTCTTAGACCAAGAAGGGATGGCCCTTGTAGGCCAGGTCCATTCCCTCCAGGGTGGAGAGATTTCCCCCCTGAGCAAGACATGAGGATGAATGACTATACACGGGGTGATAGGCTTAATGAAAGAACTTACAAAGATGAATTTGGTAGAGATGTTGTGGATAGGAGGGATGATAGAGAAAGAAGGGATGATTTTGAGAGACGAAGGCGAATTGATAGACTAGATAGGGAAAGAGAACAACGAAGAAGGAATGAACGTTTACGGGATACAAGAAGAGATGAAAGAAATGGTGATGACAGGAGAGGACGGTCAAGAAGAGATAGCAGAGAAAGGGATCGTGACAGAGGAAAAACTCGTAGTTCAAGACGTAGGTCCGCTTCGCCGCATGGACGGTCTCGGTCTCCACGTGATAAGCGTGAGCGTGATAGAGGCACCAGGAGTGATAGAGATAAGAAGGAAAGTAAACCAAAAGAGAAGAAAGTTGATGAAGCTAGAAGTAGTAAAGATGACGAAAGTCAAAGCGATGCTTCAGAAACAAAGCAAAGTGCAATTGTCAAAGATGCCGGTAAACCAATGGAAGAGGTTAAAGAGGAAAAAAAATCAGTAAAGAGAAAGTCTGATGTGATAGAGGCAACAGATGAAATAAAAGAGCAAGCAACTAAGAAAGCAAAGATTGACGATGACAAAGAAAAAGAGCAAACAAAGTAAGCAGACTAAATAAAGTATATACTTTATATTTAGATTAAGTGACACTTTCATAATGTCACATAATTTAAATGACATTTCAACAATACTCACAGCCAAGCACTCAATTGAGACCCTTAGGATGGTTTAATTCTCAACACATGCATAGTTGGATGAATATAGGCCTACCCAAACTATTACATATGGGGTTGCCACACATGGAGTGAAGGCAGTGGTTAACTCACTCATGAGACCCTCCATACCAACCTTCCATTGGTGTTACTCAGAATTCTTTGAGTATATTATTTCCAGCACAGCTTTAAATAGCAAAACTGTTCAAAATCAACACAGAAAACATACAGTATATTTATGACTTTTTTAAAAATCTTTTTACAGGAAGCCTAAAAATAGCAGTGGTGAGTGGGAAGAAGAACCATGGTGTGAAAGGCTGGGACCTTCCAAGGAGAGCCCTGCTAGTCCATTACTAGGACCTTCCAAAGACAGCCCTGACAGTCCACTACAAGGACCTACCAAAGACAGCCCTGACAGTCCACTACTTGGAATTTCCAAAGACAGCCCTGATAGTCCATTACAAGATGTCATTCCACAACCTGTTGCAATGGTAATTGATAAAAGCCCACCTGGACGGAGGGTTAGTATTGACCCATCAGTGAAGATACCTAAGGAGCTATCGGCTCAAATGCTGCCAAAAATACTCGCAAATGTAAGTCTCTCTATTTTCTGTTATTTGGTGAATTATTTGTTACCAGTTCACACAATAGAAATGTACTTTAGTGTACAAATTGTGCCAAGCCTATTTTCCTGGTAAAGATATTTGAGTCGTGAGAATGAATATAGGTTGTAAGAATGCCTGAGATATTGGAGGGTGGGGGTCTGAAACCAGTGGCGGCTCTAGGATGTAATTTATGGGGGGGCCTAAGTATTTATGGGTGTAACTATTGTGCGCAGCGTTTTCTGAGGGCCGAAGGCCCAAGCGGTGGGTGGGTATGGGAGGGGGATGTCCCCTCCTCCCAAAACAAGATTTAAAAAAAAATTCTAGTTGGCCAGAAATGGCTGGGATGGGAAAACTAGGCCTATTTTTTGTTTTATTTTTGTCCGACTGCCCAATGAGCTTTGGCTGATGGCGGGGGGCTTGACCAAACCTCGCCTGCCCCCCCAAGTTTGGTCCTTGGACTACGCTAACTTGTTTTGGCCTAACATTTATAAAGTTGGCAATCTACCTCATCTCTGCTGAACTGTAATTTAATTTTTAGGCTGAAAAGCAATTGGACTCTGGCCAAATCGATCATAAACAGCACCAGGATCTACTATGTAAACTTTCAGAGGTTTATAAGTTCCAGCAGCAACAGAGTGAAGAAAATCAATGGCAACATGGTGACACATCGCTACCACCAGAAGAAAAAGTTTCTGTTGGTCTCAGTGATCTAGCAAGTACAAGTAAAGATAAAGATGAACGAGTTGCGCATCCAAGTATTTTGAAAAAAAGTCGTGCAGATATTACCACTGCTACTAAAGATCAGGACATGCGGTCTGAAAAACCTCAGGATCAGGACATGAGAAAGAAAGATGACACTGATATGCGGAAACTAGTAGCTGACAAAGATGATCGCAAGTCTGACACACAATCTATTGATGATAAGGGTGCAGATGGAGACGAGCTAAACAAAGAACCATTACAAAGTGGGACCGACATTGAAGAACCAATAGCTGTTGATCAAGATATGCGAAAATTACCAAAAGCTGTTGATAAGGATTACCGCAGACCTTCACTAAATGACGACCAGCAATCTAAATCTGAAGAGTCCAACTCAGAAGGAGTATCCGATAAGGATTTAAGGACACAAGGGAAAGTGAAACAAAATGTACATACTAGTGACAGTGATAAAGATGATAGAGTTAAGAAGGCACCTGTAAATGCAAAACAAGATCGAGACTTGCGTCAAAAAAGGAGGGAAGGTCTTAGGTCAGCAATAGCAGCAGCAACAGCTGCAAATGAAGTTGATAAGGATGAACGAGTGGAGAAGATGGTTGACAAAAAAAGAAATTACCATAAAGAAAGAGAACAGAGGTCAGGTTTTGATATGCCAGACTGCTCAAGAGATTTTGATGACAGAAGGGATCCTGTTTGTAGACTAGATGATGCACAACAAAGACCTCCAAGGGATTATGACCATCGTTATGGCCGTATGATAGATCCTCGAGGCATGGATCCATACCCGATTCATCCAAATGCACGAGGAAGGGGAAAACGAGGACCCTTACTTGCTAATCCAGTTCGACATCCTGACATGCATGGACCCAGAAATCATTGGCCTCAACACGAAAGGTGGCAGCAAGACCAACGAAGGCAGCAAAGGAAGACTGCCAAATGGGATAAATGGCGGTCTGATCATCCTGAACATTATGGAAAAGATGTTCCTGACCGTATCCGTCAAAATAGTGCCAGTGAATACCCTGAAAACCCGGCAGACAATCCATTTGGAATGGATCTAGGATTGCCATCCAGAGATGTAGATGAGCGTGTCTTTCAGCGTCCACCACAAAGGTAATTAATATACTGTAATTGTAAAGCTGATAATGTTATTATTTATATGATACTTTAAAACTGTTAACCATCGACCATCAAAAATAAGTTAGAATACTATGTTTCATATGATTTTAATAGATGATTAAGCCTTTTTAATTTGGCACTTTCAGGGAGCCACTTATGAATGATACTGATCATCGAGTACCAATGAACAGATCAGACCTTGATCAACGTGACATGCGCTTATACCGAATGGAAAGTAACCGTTTCCCCATCGGTCGTGGTAGAAGACATATTGGTACTGATGGACGTCCAATGTCTGTTGGTGCAGAGAGAAATCTTCGACCTCAGGTACGTGATAGACCAACACATCCAATGGAGCTTGATGGAAGACGCTTGGGCATTGGTCGGGATAGGAAAGTTATTGTTGGAACCGATGGTAACTTTGTGACTGTAGGAGGACCAGATGGAAGGCGTGGAAGAGATCGTGAAGGCCGTCCAGGAAGTCCACAGCGCCATAGACTAGGACTAGAAGGAAAACATTTTGAAGGTAGACCTGATAGTCGATTTATGCCAGAAGACGCACCTGTGAGTTTTGCTCCAGATGGTAGACCGATTCATCCCAGTAGGGAAAGGAGACAAATACCTCTTGGATCTGATGGCAGACCTGTTCTTGACACAGATGGTAAACCTGTTTCAGATACTCTACCTCATGTAATTGGGCCTGATGGACGACCTCTTCCAATAGGACCTGACGGACGACCACTTCCGATAGGACCTGATGGACGTCCACTTCCAATAATTGGACCAGATGGTCGACCACTTCCTATTGGACCTGACGGACGACCACTTCCGATAGGACCTGATGGAAGACCACTCCCGATGGGACCTGATGGTTCTCTTCCAATAGGACCTGATGGACTTCCTGTACCTATAGGACCTCATCCAGGTATGAACCAACCGTTACCAGTTTCTGGAAACCAATCTATGCAGTTAACTATGGAGATGATAGTGAGTCAAGCCGTCCAGAACGTGGCTCAGATGATTGGACGTGGTATGGGCATGAGCAATCAGAGGTTTATGACTCCAATGGCACAGGTTAATCCAACAGCACCAAACCCACCTACAAATGTATTCCCAGTGGCTCCACCTGTTGAACCAAGTAAGTTCATGCAATTATTTAATAATGAGGGGGCAGTTGTAGCTTGGTGGTCTATATATTTACCTCACAATCCCAGGTCTCTATGTTCAAATCTTGAGGTGCCAGAATTTGTTCTCAACTCACTACTTAATCCATGTTAACATTGGAATAATCAGAAAAATAAAGCTTACCATACATTAATACAATACCAGCAAGTAACCATGAAGAACTAGGCCCACAAATTAAAATAGGACAATGTACATATATTCAAGGCTCTAATTATGTTTATATTGTCTTGATAATTCATGTTTACTGTATGGATGAGTGGATTTATTCAGTGTAAACACCAAAGATAACCCACAGAAGTCTGAAGAACTTATTTCCAGTAGAATCCTTCTGACGGTGATTGGGCAGTGCACTGAGAGACAATCTCCTACTCTAGTATTTATTTTTAACGCTATATTTTGTTTGTTTCACAGGCTTGCCACCTCAACCAGTACCAATTCAGACCCAAACAGATGTCAACTCTCTGTTTGCTAAGCTACTGGAGACTGGAATCATCACTAAAAAGACAGTTGAGGTAGAAAGATCTGATTCTCCATCAGTTGCGTCAGCAGAGACTGAGAAAGAGGAGCCAGCAAAGGTAGAAGAGAAACCAGAATCTGATCTAGAAGAAGAGGAAGATAAAGATTTAATAATACCACCAATAACATTTGATCTCAAAGATTTAAAAGAGTAAGTTTTTTTTTCCGTTGATTTTTTTTTTTTTTTTTTTTCATCAGTAGTTTTATGCATACTGTCTACATTTTGAGTCTACAATTTTATTCCTTTAGAGATATGGCAAAGGATTGCCAATAGTGACTTAATCACTGTAGTATATAGATAGTGTAGGTGGCCATCCTTTCACATGACAAACATATATGCATGATGCTCTACATAAATTGTCTCATAACGAGGCTCATTGAATGAAGTTGCTTTGTCGTGAAAAAAAATTTAGGAAACCTGACTATCAAATTTTTTTTGGAGAAACATGTGACATGCCTAAATATGGTCATGATGACATCAACTCATGACCATATATAGGCACATCATGACTATATATGGGCACATAATGACCTGATATAGGCACATAATGACCATATATAGGCACATCATGACCATATATAGGCACATCATGACCATATATAGGCATACCATGACCATATATAGGCAAATCATGATTATATATGTGCACAGTATGACCTTATATAGGCACATCATGACCATATATAGGCACATCATGACTATATATGGGCATACAACAGTTTTTGTCAAAGAAAATTTGATAATCTGGAAAGTGCCTTGGGATTTGAAGAATCCTATCCCAGAATGCAGTACAGTTGAATGGAAATGTTATTCTAAAATAGAGTACAGTAGTTTATTGATTTAGGCAAAATGAAAAATACTGTACAAAAACTGAACTGATTAATTTTTTGTGATTTCACTTCAAATTTGTAGGCGCTATCCAGGTGTTATAAAGAGCATTTACTCAGGAACTCAATGCAAATCATGCGGTTTACGATTCACTATTGACCAAATGGATCGTTATCGTAAACATCTTGACTGGCACTTTAAACTTAACCGTAAGGATCGGGATGACGTGAAGGCCCGCACATCACGCAGATGGTACACACCAGCAGATAACTGGGTTGTCTTTGAAAGTGTTGAGAACTTGGAAGAAGGAGGTGAGTTATGGAAGAAAGTTTTCTCATCTCAGGGTCCCAAAATCACCCTGTGAGTCGCCAGATCTCTCAGAATTTGGAACAGTTCACACATACCTGATACTGTCAAGGAGACTATTAGCATATTTTTTTTGTTGCTATGGTCTCAAATTCCATGACAACCACCACTCACCTCATGCATTTTGGTTCTTCTAGATTTCTCAATCATTATAAAAGTTGTTTGTATTGTATCTACCTTTACCTTTATCTTTTTTATAGCTGAGAGTTCATTTTTCGAGGAGCAGGCACTCCAGATGAAACTGAATGAGTTTGCAGTAAGTAGTGTGCCCATAATACAAGGAAACGATAAAGATGATGTAAGTTAATTAATGATGTAATGAGCATGCTATTTAATTAATGATATAGTGAGCTCTCTAATTCATTGAATAAGCTAAATTAATCATGAGGTTTGCCATCCTAAATCTTAAACCGAGTAATTAACATAAAAATGTGGTAGTATTATATACTTTTGTACAGAGACGTGTAATACTTTACTTTTACTTTGGCAAAATTTAAGTGGATTCCATTAAATGATCCATTATTTTAAGGCTTATAATGTGCAGAATATGAATATGTAGTTTTTAAAAATCAATTTTCTTGTTTTGGTTACTGATGCTGGGTCGGCCTAGAAACCCTCATATTTGTCAGCCAAGTTCGTGTCATGATGAGCAAGCAAACGATGTGTTATGAACATGCTAATTTGAATAATTAATCATATAGTGACCAAGATGCTTAATGTGGTATAATAACCAAGCTAATTAATAAGCAATTGTCAACTGTTATTAATAACCTTGGCTACAAAAATGTACTTCATAATCTTTGGTGTATGTATTTGTATCCAAGGGTGGTAGACTGGCTGGGCCTGACGTCGGGGAGGCCTATCCTAGCAGTTAGGAAGCCAGGTGTGGCTGGCATCGCTTCGTTTGTATTATAGAATATTAAAGCAGATATTAAACTCTTGATTGCTAATTATACAATACATAATTCAATCTCTATACTGTATTTTACCTTCCTAATATATATTCCAATATAAGCAAACAAAATACTTAACATTTCGTGGTGTTTTTTTTGGACAGATTTGTAAGGTTTGTCATGAACCATTCCAGCAATTCTGGGATGAAGACGAGGAACAGTGGCAGTTAAAAGATGCTATACGAATAGATAATAAGGTGTGTAACTTACCTTTTTTACTATGGAAATGTAATTAGGCCAAATAAAAAAAATTATTGTATTGGCCACACCTGACCGACCCGTAATTGTTCGAAATTGGGAGTCGGCATTTTAGTAATTTTTTTTTTTAATCCGCTAAAAAGGCTGGAATAGACCTATCTTGCAACGGTAGGCGATGCAACAGTGTTATATGCGAACATTTTGCTCTTCAATATAGATTTAAAAATGGTCTTTGTTGTATTTTTGTGTATTTTCTACTTTTTAGGCATAAACATTTTTTGGTAAAAAAAAAAAAAAAAAAATAAAACAAAACTTTCCTTTTTTTTTTTTTTTTTTTTGCAAAACTTACTTACTGGCCTTAAATGTTATGGATTGGTCAAACATATTTATGAAGAGGGTTTTAATGTTTGTTCCTCTCATGTAATTTATTGGACTTTTACTTCCATAACATTTACAAGTTATCATCTAACTTCTTCAATGTTATCTTTTGTAGACATATCATCCTACATGTTATCAAGATGCCAAAGAGGTAGGTCGTTTATCAAGGGATTATAAATAAGGTGTGGGGGTGGGGTGTGGTGCAGGGAGAGGTTTTTTCAGATGGAGGGTTGAGACCAAATGATATTGCTAAAATGACCTAAATTTAAATGTGCAATGTACATTTTTAAGAATTTTTAATAAATTTTGGCTGGGTGGAGGGGGGTGTGAGGGAAAGGTTTCCCCTTTTTTTTAAAGAATTTTTAATAAATTTTGTCTGGGGGACGGGGATGTGAGGGAAAGTTTTCCCCTTTAAATTACATAGATTACATTTACATATTGTTGATTTCTTCAGAAGTGGTTATGTTGTGTGCCATACCACATAACTACATGATGCATAATTTGTATATTAATGCATTCAATGGTGTTTAATTGAAAATTCAAGGGAGTATAGTAGTTGGCCATCTTGGGTTTAAATCCTATTGGGTACTACTGGTATATGTTTTCTAAACAAAACTAGTTATTTTACATTTATAGTGAAATGAGTGTTGTTTTTTTGTGTACAGAATTCTCTGCTGGAGACACCTACTCCAAGCGATGGTATGACTAGTCCTCCATTCAGTTTTAAATCTGTCGAGTCACCACTACAGGCTGCTCCCATTGTTAAGTTGGAGTTCAAAGTTGAAGAACCTGACAAGACAACAGAACCAGTGAAAGTTAGCAACACCCAGGAAACAAGCAATGTTGTAAAAACTGAATCAGACATTAAAGTAGAAATAAAGACTGATATTAAAGCACCACTGACAGAGACTAAATGTGATGATGAACTGATCAGCGATGTTGTAGTGAAAGAAGAACCAAAAGAGGAGCAAGATGCAGCTGCAGCAGTGCCAACAACTGGAGAGTCATCTGAAGTTGCCATTGCAACTACAGAACCTCCTTCTAGTACTCAGATAACTGAAGAAAATCAGACAACTGCAGAATCCGATCCCGTAAAAAAAACAGAACTATCATCTGAAGCTGAATTAACCCAGATTAAACAAGAAATCAAAGATGAAAAAAATACAGATGAGATAAAGAACCTTGAGGAAAAGGATATAAAAACAGAGGGGAAAATAGACACAGAAGAAGATACTGTTGTTAAACAGGAGGAATCAACAGAGGATGAGGGAACAGGTGAACTAAAGATTGACACATCAGATAGTCCAGGAGCTAGCAATGAGGAAGAGCCTATTCCAGTACAGACACAATCCATCAAAGTAGTTAGTGGGGTGCCTAGAATGAGTTTACGTGCAAATAAAGGAAGATCCAATTATCGCGACTGGTGCTGACAGCATTCATTTTGTAAAGCTCTGTTCCCACTATCAATTTTTATGTGACAAATACATTCTATGACATCACTATGCCCATTATATTGGTGACATTGTATAAAAACAAACCACTTGTTCATTTTAAGCTGTCCACACTATCAATTTTTATGTGACAAAACATTCTATGACATCACTATGCCCATTTTTATGGGCGTGATGTGACATTATTGTATAAAAACAAACCACTTCAGACTTGCCAATCCAAAACCAGCATGCTGTTGTTAAACTGAGTAATAGACCTTTCCGGAGTGTCAATCAAACTTAACAACTGACTAATCAAAACAGCGCTAGGAATACGCGCGCATCTTACAAACACATGTGATGTCCCACAAACGCTCGTGTTCGCGTATGTCTTGTGGGACCTTAGCAACAATATCCAAGGGGCGGAGCTTAGCGGAAAGGTCCATTAGCGCAAGAATGTGGCGGTATTGTATACTTATAGTACAAATAAGCGATAATTCCACTCATAACTTTATCATTATCCGATTACTGTAAATGATAGATTATTTTAAACCTGATGAAGTGGAGAATAAGAATATTAAAAAGTCTATTTTCATGTTTTCATCACTGATGGTGGTTTTGGGATGGCAAGCCTCACTTTTTCATTTTAAGCGAAGTCCATGTTATTAAGTTTTGTATGACAAATGCATATACTACGCTTATATATATTGGTGTGATATGACATCAATATGTATTATGAATAAATCGATAACAAATGTTTGTCACAGAAAACTTATGGTGTACTGCGAACAGTGCTTTATACTAAAACAAAAGTGCTCCTTATAATGGGATTGAAATATATAAAATGAAAATATGAAAAAAAAAATGTAAATATTTGTGGCATTGGAAGATGTAAAGAAAATATAAAAAAACTGCCACAGAAGTTAAGTACAAAGTTCCTTATGGGTTCCTTGATTTAAATTTTTTTAAAGTTTGCATTTTGTTTATAACCTGGTAATCTAAAATTGTGATTTGTGTTTCTGTATCCACATTTTAATGTTATCAATAAGTAACATGTATATACAATATTTATTTAAAAAATTCGGAACAGGAAATCCGATTTCAGGAGTCACAAGAACCATATTATTCAAATTGATATTCATGTATAATTCCGTTGAATATTATTGTTTCAATTATCCAGAAATTCAACAAAGAAGTAAATATTTTTTAAAAGTGAAACTTTGTGAATTCTTGAATAAATTTCATATAAAATTGAACTATTTGTATTTATTTTAAGGTATTGACTGGAATCTGCAAAGCAAAAAAATATTCAAAATAATACAAGTAACACAGTTCAAGAGAGGTCTTGCTCCGTATTTACAATGCAGGAAGCTTGTCGTCGAAACAATGTATTCCTCCATGATTGTAGTGAGATAGAAAGGGAGTGAATGAGAGAAAATGCAAAGTGAACTATTAATTTACCACTTTGTACATACGTAGCAGGGGTGGAGCCAGTGGTGGGGGATTGGGCCAAGACCTCACATCAGGACCACAATTCTTCAGGGAGAACAAAAAGTATATGTTTTCTACATATTAGTAGACTCTAAAATTGATTAAATAGGTCTTTGAAACCGCTGAATGTTCGGGGCTTATCGCCCCTTGGACCACTTCTAAAGATTTTAAGTGACGCCTGACCACGCCCACGTTCTCTTGCCAGGGATGAAATCGGTCCCACCCCCATTGGGGACATGGTCAGACCCCATGTTGGATAATCCTGGTGCCACCCCTGTTACACAGCATAGGCATTCATATAAGCTCGCCCCTTTTCGATGTTCTTGCTATAAAGGTCCAACAGAACGACAGTGTAAAAACAAGACGGGCACACGGAAACACATGTGACGGTGCATATTAAATGTGGGGAAAAGAATCATTATATTTGTCCGGCAAATCTTAGCTTTATCTTTACTCTGTAGACTGGTTTTTAAATTTCAAACAATTGTCTTTTTGAAGTGTTGATGATTTTATTATAATGAGAACACAGTTCCGAATGGACGAGGAAAAATAGTAATGTAAGTTTGTATTTGTAAATAATGGACCTTTCCATCTGGAGTGTCAATCAAACTTAGCAATTGACCAACCAGAACAGGGCTAGGAATACGCGAGCGTGTCTAAGTAGTACACGCGTTGTCCCACAAACGCATGTGTTTGCCTATGATTTCACGTTGTAGTATTTTGGTACCTTAGAGATCCAAGGGGCGGGGCTTTGCGGATCCATTGTCTTTTTGGTTTTGTCATCTCAACATGAGTTTAGTTTTACGGCATGAAGGATTTATCCACAAGTTATTCTTTCAAAACGGTAGTAAACCAAAAACGGCAATATACGTGACACACCAAAACGGCAAAGGAGCAGAATCAATGCCAAAAGCAAGCGCCACCGGCCGGATGCAGGCTACCCAGTTTTTAATTTTCCGATTGACTTATTGCCGTTTTGTTCCATTGCTGTTGTGGTAAAAAAGTGTTGCCGGTTTGGTCATTGCCGTTTGGACTTATTGCCGTTTTGGGTTATTGCATTTATTATTTCACAATTAAGTGCACATTCCCAGAAATAAAATGTTATAGATTAATTAAGGATGATAATTTTGAGTGTAGAATAGATCACGATGGAATATGCTTAAATCAATCGAATTTTTAACAGGCATTCAATGTCTTCATAAACTATAGAATTTGCAAAAATTGGATTCACACACACACACACACACACACACACACACTTTTCAGAAAACTTTCAAAAAAAGTAAACGGGAACCAAAGAACAAATGTTAGAGGGCGGCAGATTGATATTGCGAAGAATGGTGGTTACGTGAATGAAGTATTCTAGTTGGCAAAGATGCCAGCCGAAGTTGCAAATGATAATATAATTGTAGTACACGAAAACAATGTTCCAAACATCGTTAAGCCGGTAATTGTTTCAAAGTAATACTAATTAGCCTGTGGGTCTAGGTAACGCTTTGATTTAGGCCTAGGTATATGCATAGATCTTTAATTATTGGCCTAGCTAGGCTAGGCTAGGCCCTCTCTCTAGGCCTAGGTCTGTGCCGTGGTAGTGGTTAGTGGTAGCAGGTGGCAATTGAGGCCTGGAGACTGGTAAAGACTAGCCTAGACCTAGATTAGCAATTCCGGTCGTAGGCATATGGTACTGTAATCAGCACAGGAGTATACTCCTGCTAGGCCAATTGCGAGATCTCAAAGCAAAATTTACAGCGGGGTTATTGAAATTCTGACCGTGAGGCGGTGGAACAGACCGCCAGTTCTCAGTTAAGTGGGTAAAAACGTGGCATAATTAGTAGTAGTAGTGGCATAATTAAGGGGCTGGAGGACCCATCTATCGGAAACAGTTTGTATTATATTTGTATTCTATTTTTTTTTCCCTTCTTACTCAACACATGACCCAGACTGCCACTGGTAAAATACTGCCTGTGTGGGAATATATAAATCTGTCCACGCATTTCTGAAAAAAAAAAGAAAAAATTAGGCCATGGCCAGTCTTGACTGTTACTTATATTACCAATGTATATTATCATGCAATAACAATTATGTGCACTGATTGTTCTCGTGATTTTCCGTGCAAATATGAGCTAGTTTTTGAGGTATCACCTGCACGATTAAAATAATTTACAGTATGGTACATTCCATTGTATGCATTGAAATTAAAATTTTTAAAATAAAATATACATTTTAATATAAATGTGATTTTCTTCCATTTTATCCATAGACTATGGACCTTTCAAAGCTCTCCGATGAAGAAAAATGGAGGTTTGTGCTAATAGAGTGAAATGCGTTTTTGTAAAATAGTAGGGTAGCCACATTATAGTGTTATCATAATATTAATTATCATGATCAGTATTTGCATTATTATACTTGCTGTATCACAACAAATTATGGGAAAACGAGTACAGGATATTTATATTTCCCCAGTATTAAAGGATTTATATGGGCTCAATCAAAATTGTGACCTGATTACGGTAAATTTTCAATTTCCAAAGCAACCTTAAGTGTGAACCCATCTTGCACTCCTGAAGACCACTATGTGGTTGAAAGCTTGACGTGTGTGTATCAATAACATTTGTTATCCGTAAGGTGCTGTTTGTCTTTAGTTTACTGTTTATCCAGCATCATGTAATTTTGTTGGTTAAATGTGCTATGTTGTCTTTCTCTGTATATAGAATTGAGCATAAAAAACTTCATGAAAAGCATAAAGGTCATGAGGCTATGCATGCTGAGATGGTACTGATTCTGATATCGGTTCTGATTGTGGCTCAAGTTTTATTGGTTCAATGGAAACAAAGACGTTACAAGTCTTATCAGGTCAGAATGTGTTCTAATTAGGGAAATTTCGCTTAGTCCGATGACGCAACACTAAAAAAAGTTCATCTTATTCTTTTGTCATGGAAACCAGGAGCAGATCCATAAGGGGAATGGGAGGTCTCCATGCCCACTCTCTCCACCCCCCCCCCACACACTTTTGGATCTGCCCCTGGAAACAGACTGCTGGTAATGAGGATAGAGGCTTTGTTGTTATTGTAATTTATATTTTTCTGTGCATTAGCTTTTCTCTGATATTTGTATACAAAATCATTACATTTTTAACTTCCACTTGATATGTGTTCATATTCATGTATTTAATTCTGAACTTTTTTTCAGGCTGTCACCTTACTAGGAATGTGGCTTATTCCATTTTTCTTTACAATCAACGCACATTGGTGGCGATTTCTTGTCACTTGGATTGTTTTTAGCATCATTACTGGATACATCATCTTCAAAGCCACACGTAAACCATTGCCTGGCAACACTCCTAGGTAAGCTGTGTAGGGCTTCTTGATGTCCAGTAGACTATTGTTTTGCGGGAAACATAATTTGAATTTCGCATTTTTCAGTATTATATTGTTTTGCAGTTATAAATTTTAAAAATATAAAGGGTAAAGGTAGGAGAATAACCCATAACTTTCAGCGTTATTTTGCTGATTGCGTATGGGCGCGGTCTGTGACTATCTAGCTGCTGTAAAATAGCGCTTTTTGGTAGTTACTGTACATGTTGACATCATTCCACAACGACAGGGGCTGAACCCCCTACTCTTCCGAAAGATGCAATGGGTTCTTTAAAGTGCACACGAGCCAGATGTATACACTGGACCTCCATTTTAAGTTCTTATCCGAGAAGACTTGGTTCTACCAACCGAACCATGGGCGAGGAGCGGCTGGAACTAGCGCCGATGTTAAGGCTGTAGCTAGCGGCGCCTCTGTCTTACCGCTCGGCCACTCGACTCGTAAATCGCATTTTGTAGCAATATATGAGGCTTGCCTTCCAACACCAGCGTAATTGTTGCTAATTGTTAAACTGAGTAATTTAACATAAAGAATGTA
Organism: Anneissia japonica; assembly: GCF_011630105.1. Lineage (NCBI taxonomy): Eukaryota > Metazoa > Echinodermata > Crinoidea > Comatulida > Comatulidae > Anneissia > Anneissia japonica. The sequence goes on along the minus strand of NW_022708279.1, from coordinate 8,074 downwards.
GCAGTATGTAAGTAGTGGGTGTGGCAATAGTAAGTCCATTCCCATCATTTTAAGAAGTGGTTGGTGCATCAGTTGGAGCTTGGACTCCCAACCTCGCGATCAGGGCTTCAAAACTCTCGCAGTGCAAGTCGCTTGTGTCTTTGGGCAAGGCACTTCATCTACGTTTGTCTCTCTCTACCCAGGAGTATAAATAGGTACCTGGGACTATGTTGTAGAATTGAATGTACTAGTTTCATGTGCTAAGCAAGTAGTACATGATTAGGTATACTCCCCAGTTAGCAGAGAAGGTTGCACTTTGTGTGCTGGTTTGTCATTGTATGTTATCCGATGACCAGGGTTAACATCAATAATGCTCAGCACCTTTGATAATAATAAAAATAATAATATGTCGTTCTTATATAGCGCTTCATGCCTCTACAAGGCCTCTAAGCGCTTCACATTACTACCCCGGTCATTGGATCATATAATTTGGAATTGGCGCTATATAAATATTCAATTATTTTTATTATTATTAATTGTTGAAGCTTTTAATGTGGAGAATATTAACAAAATTTAATAATAAGACTGTACTCAATAAACAAGATACAGTAATCAAAGATGCATCACATCAAATAAATCACTTATATATTGCTAACAAATCCGGCAAACTCTGTCCAATTAATAACAGCTCATCCAGATCTAGAAATTTTGTTTTCAACAACTCAGTTTTTCTTTATAACAATGAATTTAATTTATAAATTCATTATTTAGATTAAGTGTTTAGTGTTTCTAACTTTTTTAACTTACTGTAATAACCTTGTTATTTATTGTGCAATTTGTATTTTCTTATATTTTGTATGTCTGGTTTCACATGGCAAGCCCATGTCATGAAACCTTTATACATTGAATTGGATGTTTTTTTATCTTCTAGGCTAGTGTACAAGTGGTTCTATATCCTGTACAAGCTGAGTTATGCATTGGGGATTGCTGGCTATAGTATAGTTATGGGTACTCTACTTAATTTGAATTTTCTATTTCTGGTTCGGACTGAATCTGCGATGGATTGTGGGGTGTTGCTGCTGTTCTATGGTCTTTATTATGGAGTGCTTGGTCGTGATTTTGCTGAAATTGTTACAGAATTTATGGCAGCTCATATAGGGGTATTGTTCTCATATTATTTTCACTAAAATATAAAAAAAAAAGTATTGTGATATTTGCAAAGTTTAATATAAGATATGAACCATACAAACATTAACATACATTTAATATAGTTCATTATTATCATTCAAAAATTTCTATTGATTTGTGACTTGGGCTTTCTTTTCTATATTTTTGGGGTTTTTTTAAGTGTTTTTTTTCTTTCTATTTTTTTGTGTAAATGTACCAAGTCTTTGAAATAATAAATAATATAGCATCTCTTTATTGCATATTATATAGACTTATCAGTATATTATCATTGACTTCAAACATTATTATGCTCTGTAATTTATTATAAATTTTTGTATTGTGTGTATGTATGTCACAACTTTATTTTATTGTATGTATTAATGTTAAGAGCTTTGAAAGACTCATTTAATTTCTGTGAATTCCTTTAAATTATCTTAAGTCCTGTCCAGACTATCAAATTTTATTTGACAAAAACATGTGACATGCCTAAATATGGTCATAATGACATCACATCATGAACATATATAGGCACATCATGACTATATATGGGCATACAACAGTTTTTTTGTCAAAGAAAATTTGATAGTCTGGATATAGCTTTAGGTGAGACTTTTTTTATACCTTGTTTAGCAAACCCACCGAATGCAAATATTGATGATTTGGAATAAAAATAAAATTTTATTTTTGGCCAATTAGCGCACCTCCTGCCACAAAAAATGGAAATAAAAAAAATAAAAATAGGTTTTTTAAAAATTTTATTACGCCCTCCGCTGACTTGAAAACTCCAAAGATAAAATATGATATTTTTTCTTAATTATAAGTTTAAAGCATTTAACCATCCCATTTTACATTCACCAGTAGTGTAACTAGGTTCTGAGGGGCCCTGTTTCGAGAGTATCGTCGGGGCCCTTGACGTATGAATTAGCAATTACTACTCTTTTACTGAAGTAGTCCATACGAATATATCATTCTGAGTGCGAACCTATTTATGAAATCAGAATTGTACAATTTATATAAAGTAATGATCTGCGGGGCACAATCCAGAATCTTAGTCTTAGGGGCAGGAAAATTGATTACTAAAGTATTATTATATACTGTATACCATATATCATATTTAAATTGCTTGGCTTGGGCATGTATATTTGATTATTTTGAAGTTAAGTTATTAACAATCTTAAATTATAAAGTCCAGTATAAGTATAAAGATAAATATTATCAATCAAGATTTCTCTATGCATTGCTTTATTGGATTTTGTTTATAAGGATGGGCCTACAAAGATAGGGGACCCTTGAAGATCGGAAACACAGGTTCAATAAACCGCCAGAACCTGTGATAGTATACGCCACTGTGTTAGCATGTATAAGTGATTAATTCTAATTTATAATGTGCATTATTATATAAAGACAAATACTATCAACCTAGATTTTTATGTATACATTGCTTTATTGGATTTCGTTTAAGGTGGCGAACCCTTTAGATCAGGGGCTTCTGCAGTTCGTGGGCCCAGGTTCGGTGAACCTGCTGAACCTGCAGTATTTACGCCACTGTATTCCGCCCTCCTCCCATGATCTTTAAAAAAAACAAGTACGCGAAAGAAGAAACAAAAAAATCTCGCCTTTCCAGCTTTGGTTTACCGTTGGTTGTGTTGGTATAAATAGTTTGCGTTTATATTTAATTTTGTTTAGTATTATACAAAAACTGGCCTGCCAGGAAGAACATTAGAAGCTAACATATGTGCAGTTTGTGGTCAACAAATATTTATACCTGATGAAGGGGAAGAAGTTCTTGAAAGAGCCTACGAACTAGGATGTAGTCACAGGTTGGTGAAGATCTGTCTGCACTAAAATTGTGTTTGTATGGCCATATATAGTCATGATGTGCCTATATATGGTCATGATGTGATGTCATCTTGACCGTATTTAGGCATGTCACATGTTTTTTGTTTTTGATTAAGGGTAACTATGGTAACCAGAGCTGATCAATATGGACCCCCAGTACATACAATTAAAAAGAAAAGAAAAAAAAGATGAAAATTCAGCTAGATCTTTAACTTAATTAAATTAAAATGGAAAAAATAAATTTGTGAAAATAGAGTTAAACTTGCTTAAGTAGACTGTGCCTGTATTTATAAAATATTAATTTATAGAAGATATTAAATATAAAAAAAAGGAACACATTGATAAGTAACCAAGCAAAATTACTGTGAGCCTTTTACCAGCTATGATGATGTTATCAACATGACTTTGTCAGTGTGAGCACACAGACACTAAGTTTACATCAATTGGTTTATTAGCATTGAAACAGTCATAATGGGCAAGCCAGATGAAACTATTTAAATATTCTGCCATATTTATTAAACTTAATTTTGCAATTTTTCAGATTCCATGAATTTTGCATAAGAGGCTGGTGCATTGTGGGAAAGAAGCAGATATGTCCGTACTGTAAAGAGAAAGTAGACCTGAAACGAATGTTTAAAAATCCGTATCCTTTTGTCTTGCTTACTGATTTCATTCATTTATTAATGTTTTTTAAAAGTTCTTTCTACTTACACTATCTGGAATGCATGACTCAGAGTATAGGCTGGTTTTGGTCTGGAGGTGAAAAACGCTGGTGGAGGGGGTGTGATAATTGAGAATGCAGAACTAAATCCACATTCCACTAAAAACTTAATTGTCATTTTTAGAGTTTTAACACACTTAGTGTAACATTATTTGTGAAGGTGGGGGTGTGGGTGGACACAGTTAGTGGAACATTATTTGTGGAGGGGGTGGGAAGTCTAGATTCCCGCACAGCCAGCCTACGCCCATGAATTAATTGTCCAGGGGTAGTTGCCACTCTTTAGGTCAAAGGTTAAAAATGAGGTATGATTTGTTGTGCATCTCAATAAATTTCAGAATTTATAGTGTGAGTTAGTTTATGTATCATTTTGTGTATGTTATAACAATTCTTCATATGATTTATTTGCCTTAATATTCTTTTCAGTTGGGAGCGTCCTCATGTGTTGTATGGACAATTATTAGATTGGATTCGTTACCTTGTTGCATGGCAACCAATAATAATTCTTGTTGTACAAGGAATCAACTATGGTTTAGGTTTAGAATGAATTTCATATTAGCATTTAAATTTTTGTAACTGCAAGTATTCTTTTGAATTGGAGTCTGGGGATGGAGGCGTAGTAGGTCAAAGTGCACCGCCATCAACCGTCTTAATTCCCATTCAACTACCAAAAGGTGCCAGTAAACTCATCTAATCAGTACGGAGACGAAACCTCACTACTAGACAATAGTGAAAATTATGCCTACTTTTTCCCATTCATCATTCTGACAAAATCTTCATTGTTTACACAGGGGCAACACCCTATCTCCTCGATCCTACAATTGTTACCATGTACTAACTTGTGTTTGGAATAAAGTTCTGTGTTCTAATGTTTCTCGTTGTATGCCTTACGATCTACCAGGTCACATGACAACTGAAACTAGAATTACTTGTATTCAGCCCTCCTCAAAACACAAGGATAGCTTTCTTGTTTTCAGAAACCTGTTTCATGTCTTGACAAACTGAAGTACAAAAA
>NW_022708279.1:0-2985 GCF_011630105.1 Anneissia japonica | reverse complement strand
ACACTACTTCTATGTGTTTTAATCAAATCATATACAGTATTTAGAATTCTTTTAAATATTGATATTAATTTTAGATATGATATAGTTGTCTTTATTTAATTAATGTTTTTGTTTATTGAGATAGTTTTTAATTTTCTTCATTCATTTAAATTTTTATTCATTGTTTGTATAATTTTTTTCAGTGGTGAAGGCCTGTTTGTCAATGAAATATGTTGGCAGACAATTCAAATGTAAAGATGCCTTGTGTACAAATTATCAAATTTTATTTGAAAAAATAACATGTGACATGCCTCAATATGGTCATGATGACCATATATAGGGATATCATGACCATATATGGGCATACAACAGTTGTTTGTAATAAGACATTTGATAACCTGGACTGAGGTTGTAATCTATCAATAATGAACGAATTCTCTTTTGAATTCTAATATTTTGACAATAAAGTTTTGTCTTATCCTACCTATGTGTTGTTATTTGTAATGCTGCCCTCATCGTCTGATAACGTTTTCACCATCCTTATTCTCATGCAGTACACTGCAGGGGCGGATCCAGAGATGTCCAAAAGGCGGGTGGGGCCAAAAGTTGGGCCGGACGAGACAACACCATCATAGGGGGTCCGGGGCATGCCCCCTCCAAATTTTTGTGTTCTAGACGATCGAAAATAACATTTGAGGCGTTCTGGTCTATCATTTTTTTCTTTTTTTTTCGTTTTTTTTTTTTTTTTTTTTAAACTCCTCAAAAAAGGGAACCGGGGCTGGGCCACCCCCTCCTCTAACTCCACCCCTGCACTGCTAACCTGATGTCGAACTGTCCACAGTTAGACCTAAACCTTTTATTGATTATAAGCATGATTGAATAAAAGTAAAATTGTTGAAAGAAGAAACAGTACAGTATATGAACATGAAATATACAATTTATTGCCAGTACTGTAAAACCTCGAATAGAAGCTCAATGTGCGTAATCTCAAGAAGAAGCCCGTCTCTATAGACCTTTCCGGAGTGTCAATCAAACTTAACAACTGACTAATCAGAACAACGCTAGGAATACGCGCGCGTCTCACAAACACGTGTTGTACCACAAACGCACGTGTTTGCGTATGTTTTAACATTGTCGTCTTGTGGGACTTTAGCAACAATATCCAATGGGCGGGGCTTAGCGGAAAGGTCCATTGAAGCCCCCTCTTTAGGTTTGCAAAAGTAGCCTCGAAAAGAAGCCCATCTCTTGGCATTTTTTCAAGGTAGTATGGGCTTTTTTCGAATATGAATTTCAAAGAAACAAAATTAATTAAAAACACGATTGGTTTTATACAGTAGTTTAGGTGATTTAATGCCGGTTGATACACTCCATGTTACAGATGGATGTCACAGTGGACCTATTTATTGTTTTATAGTAGTAATTACCAAAATTTACAGCATTCATTTTGAAAAGAATCATCCTCTTTACTTTGCAGAAGTAGCCTCGACAAGAAGCCCATCTAAAGTAAATAGCAAATAAATAAATATAAGAAGCCCAGGGCTTCAATTCGATGTTTTACGATATGCGTTTAGCTCTCAACTGAGGTCTCTGGATACCACCTTCCAAATAGGGCCTACACACATATGAGGAGATACCGGTACGAGATAAGAAAATAAATGAGTGGGGTGGGGGAGAGAAAAAATATTTAACTGAAAGCACCAAATGGTACTCAAGTTGGAATTTTGTGTACAGGTAGGCTAAAGCTCGCGTATTAATTTTATTTTACAATCGACCATACCAGTGGTGGATCTAGGAATTATTGAGGGAGAGGTGTCCACGATAGTGACCATCGAGATGGGGAGGACCAAGCGGTAGTGGCTTTGAGAGGGTATCTCCTACCTAAAATAAGATAAAATTAAGACATGCATTCTGGCTTGATCAACTTTCATGCGCTTATACATAGACCTATTGCCCAACATTTTTCATAGTTACCAACCTGAGAGATTTGAAATGCGTGAGTGACAACACCGCTTGACTGGGGGTGGGACCCGGGCGTGGTCCCATGAGCATGGTCCCAGGGGCGTGGTCCTGGATGAAAATCCCCTGTGCTCCGACAGATCTCTTTGAATTGATTCTCGAACGAGATAACGAAAACTCTCTAACTCAGTGACTCAAATTACTGTATGCCGTTTTTGTATTTGTCATAAAACCAATTTCTTCTAATTTTAAATATATTTTCCCCTGAATACGTGATAATTCGTTATCACGCATAGACTGTGCTAAATGCCTGACAAATTTATGATCACGCATGTGTTTCTGCAAAGTGCGTGTTTCATCCAAAATCACGAAATGCGGGACCGTCCCGCACGATGCGAGACGGCTGGTAACTACGGGGTATGCCCTTTTCTCTCAGGATGCGAAATTTATCGATTTTTATGGCCATTCTGAATGCATACAATCAATGATGTTCCTTAGCCTATAATAATTTTGACGAAATGGAATAATATGATGAATAATTCCCTCTTCAGTTTTCTTTTTACGATGTCCCGTACTTTGTGTCTATATGTGCCACGCTTTCCCTTTCCATTCATTGTTATTGTCAAGAATGATTCTGTCTGACTTTCTACTGTGAGAAAACGGAATGTTTGCAATAAAAATAACATTTTGATTTTTATTAAACAATTTTATCTGTATCCCCCTAAATTTTAATATTTTAAAGTATTTAAAAGAAGCAGAAAGTCCATTGGTCCATCATGGCCACTGATATATTTTCATTCTCAGGCATAAGGGATAGGGGCCTGCATGTCAAGATTTGTCGAAATAGTGTATGTTTATATTTATTTATTTACCATATTTGGAGAGGGTGACTAATGCAAACATTTTAACTTGACAACAATTCACAGACCACCTCGAAACGACATCGGCCTAAATACACCATATCGGTAGGTAGCCTAGACCTATCATTAATTCGTCCCTTATATAACGTAGTGGCGAATGTGGAAAAGTGCATTTTGAGAAAAACGCATT
>NW_022708278.1:0-744 GCF_011630105.1 Anneissia japonica | reverse complement strand
TCCATATATTCTTGTAGGGCTTTATGTCTTTATGGTAGTAGTAGTAGTAGTAGTACAGTAGTAGTAGTAGTAGTAATGTAGGATACTAGGCCTAGACCTACATAGGCCTAGTATAGACCTAGCCTAGGCCTATACTACTAGGCCTAGGCTAGGCCTTTATATAGGCCTACACTATATTAATTAGGCCTAGGCCTATGGGTGGGCGTTCGCGAAGTGTAGATATGGATGATCGAAGCCTTACGTTATTTTTACTCTATGAAAACAAACAAAAATAAAAGTGATAGGCCTACCTATACCATTACCATTATCAATCATTGAAACAAAAGTAATCATATTCATATATAAGGTTTAAACTTACAATTTTCTAGCCATATTTTCTTGGTGAACAACGTCAGAGCCCAGCAAGATATTCGCGAGCTTGAAAACGAATCTATCTAGTGTTGACCAGGTGTTGACCTGGTGTACGTGATCAACTGCCAATTGACGTAGGCCTACTGTGATTGGTCAGAAGTGTATGTCTGTGACGACGGATTCCCGGCTGATTTCACGTCCTCTACGAATGAACTCGACGAAACCCAAGCATTATAAATATAATTACGCATGCGCATATGCCTGGCAATAACGTCATACCGTTCCAAGTAACTCGTCGTCGCAGATCTAAAACTCGCTAATATTGGCTTTTTTCGTTTTGACTACGCGGCCAGTCTACTACGAACTAATGGACCGTGACGGCAACGCCAAGAC
>NW_022708277.1:0-2543 GCF_011630105.1 Anneissia japonica | reverse complement strand
GCAGATTATTAAATGCTTTATATCTATTTAATTGTTAGTAACAAACAAAAATTTCTAATTAGAAAAATTTTATGGCAGTGGTAAGCATGAAAATTATAAATTTAAAAAAATCATATTCTAAAATTTCCATACTAGTTAAGAATTATGGAATAGTTGTGATTTCATGAGAGTAAAAAATATACATGGTAAGGAAACCTAGGCTGACCCTTGACTTTGGGGGTATGCTTGCATTTTTCTGACAATTACTTGCCATCTTGGGAAATCTCATGCTGTTTTGGATAAATACATGCAATTATGTATAATTGCTAGCATTTTTTGATACATCATTTGCAATATTATGGACAATCACAAACCATTTCAGGCAGTAGACCTTTTCCAGAATGTCAACAACTGACCAGAATATGGGACCAGCATTATGCACACTTCCCACACAAAAGCTTTAGACCATACAACGTGTCTGTTGGTTTTTGGGACAACAATCCAAAGGGCAGAGCTTAGCAGATCGGTCATTGCTTGAGAGAGCAGCTTAGCTCAGTCGGCTAATCTGGTGGTAGCCGCTGTGTGTGTGCTGAACCGTGGAAATCTCTAGGTCCCCGGTTCAATTCCCATCGCTGCCTCTCCTTGTGTTTCAGCAAGAGGGCTGAAATACAAGTTACAATAGCGCACTGTCTTTCGGATGAGACGTTTAAGCCGTTGGTCCCGTGTGCATTATGGCCCATGTGCACGTTAAAGAACGCAGTACACTCTTCGGAAAAGAGTAGGGGATTGTGTCCTGGTGTACTGCCCAATCACCACCAGAAGGACCCCACTGGAAAAAAGTCTTCTTCTAGACTTTAGTGGGCTATCCTTGGTGTTTACACCGAATAAATCCAATCCAATCCAAAAAAAAAAAGCTTTCTGTTTTGGGCAATAATTTTGGGAAACAACTTGGCCATTATTGCAATCTTGGGAAATCCCTCATATTTTAAATAGAAAATCACTTGCCATTTAAAAAAATATTATTGGCAACCACATGCTAAAGGCAATCGCATGCATTGGGCAATCCAGATGCCCTTTTTGACAATCTCTTTCAGGTGCCATTATGTGTAATCACTTGTTGTTCATAGACAATCACTTGCCATTGTGGGCAAGTAGTTACATTTCAGGGGCAGATACAGAGATGTCTGAAAGGGGGGTGAAAGTAGGGACCAATCGAGATAACACCAGCTTTGGGGATCCAGGGACAAGCCCCCGTGAAATGTTTGATTTCTAGACGTCCAAAAATAACCTCTGAGGTGTTTTGGCCGATCAATTTTTCTTTTTCTTTCTTTTCTTTTTTTTTTTTTTTACTTCCTTAAAAGGGTAGGGGTGGGAGGGGGCGGACCACTCCCCCCCCAAATCCCCTCTAAATCCACGCCTGCATTTGTTGGCAATCACTTATAACTTGAAAATCACTTGCCAACTCAAGACTAGCTTATACTGAGCTCTTTGTAGACTTGTGCCTTCACATCATGATCTAGCCTGGGTTCCAGGCCCTAATTTTAGGTTACTCACTCTTTATTGCACTTAGTGCGCACCATACCTAATTTAATTGGCGTCCCACACTCGATTTCTTTTTTTTCGAATTAGGGCCTGGGCAAACGATTCATGCGTGCAATTTCCCACATCAAATTTGATGTGGGATATCGTATGCATGACTGATTTTGTAAATCACGTGATTGGGTAACTTCATGCATATTAATCAATCTTGGTAAATTTTCCAAAATTGAAGATGCGGATGTCTCGACTAGAACAAGCTCCAGCTCCCTTTTGGCTACCTACTTGAATTAAAACAGTTAGTATAATAGTTCTGGCCTGCTGAGAACGACATGGACTGATAACCGTTGGCTATAGGCCTACTTGGAACCTTGCTCGTCACCACTAGCTGCTACACAGATTTAGGCCTTTAGTAGAATAGATAGAATAGGGTAGAATATTGTTAAAAAGGTAGGCCTCTGTAAGTAAGAACTTAAAAATAGGCCAAACCTCTACTAGTCTAGGCTAGGCCTACTACCAGACTCCAGGCGAGGCCTGAGCCATCCTACTGGAAAGTTAAAATTTTGTTGTATTTGTATGTATGCCATCTAGTCTTAGCTTATTGTTTTTGCCATTGCCAACATTAGTCTTACTAGGATCTATTCTAAATATTTTAGGCCCGTTTTATTAGGGAAGACTATTTAAATTTAGTCATGCCTAATGGACCTATGGCCTAACTAGTCGACGCGAGTGACTCAGTTTCGTGGCTCCAAAAATATGAACATTTGATTGGTTGAAATTGTTTATTTCGGTCCGCCCATTTATCCAAATACGGAATATAAGATTACGTCATTCTTTTGGCATCCTGGTGCCTGATTTCAGTGTTTTACAAGTCGCTTATTCCGTCTATAAGTTAACTTTCTCGTTGGTGGCGCTGTCCAGAATGAGAAAAATAATAAAAAATAAGAGACTTGTGGCAAGTATATGGAGGAATTAGAGGACAATTAAAAAAACGACGTTAAGGGGAAATAACACAAAAGATATTCCTC
>NW_022708276.1:0-1081 GCF_011630105.1 Anneissia japonica | reverse complement strand
GCTGAAGTCCACTGTGTGGACGAAAGCTAGAGAATAAATTATATATTGTTAGTCTCAAAAGTGCTGCTGTTATTTACTTTATACTTTCTATACTGTACAGACTAACGCGGCTATACTTTTTATTCATCATGTTGCTATGATAAATAGGAGAAAAATGGGTATTTTCAGGTTTTTACAACAAGACCAAATCTGGCCCTAATTGTGTTTGTTAATACTTTAGATACTAAGAGAGTGAATAAAAATGAATTTTAGTTTCAACCTCAGGGACACATACAGTAGAGTTTTATTGAGAAGACATAAGCTAATTTGGAAATGTCATAGAGCAGCAGAACATTGCATTTTTTAGTGGATATTGGGGCTATATCCTTGTTGATTGATTGAAGTACACAGGTCTTGTTTACATGGCATACTAGGCCTATACAGTATAAAACTAGCATACTACTACTATTATTATTATTTATGACAGTTATTATAAAATATTAAACTTTACCTGACTTTTATGAATTGATATTGCCCACGCGAGTTTGAGTGGTAGCTGCCTCCTGGTCAATACAACACCTGCACCCATCTTAATTGACCATTTCTCTACTCTGACTGGTTCATGAACTCCGCACACGAATTTTATCACAGGATAACCTGAAATATTTATTTCACATTAATAATAAATTAATATTGAACTTATCAAATTAAAGTATTAGAAATTCTACTAAAATTTGTGTATGATAAATGTTGTGTTTACCATGGTTTCCTGGTTGCAAGCCTGTGACAACACCCCTGGCACCATTCACTAACCCTCTTGACACATCAAGGTTCTTGGCTAACATTACCTGTTAAGAAAAATATATATTAAATAATGAAATTATTCTCCATCACTATCTACCATCATCATCATCCATTATCCATCATAGCATCATCATCAATTATCCATCATCCTCATCATCATCACCACCACCAGCTCCTTCCCAATCACCATCATCATTAATGTCATCATTATCCATCGTCTTCAATCATCATCAGGGACAGCACTGGCGTATCTAGTGAGAGTGTGCAGGGGAGGTGCACACCCCTTTAAAATTTACTT
>NW_022708275.1:0-639 GCF_011630105.1 Anneissia japonica | reverse complement strand
AGTTTGTTCATCACAATAATGACAAGTTTTAATTACTTATTCATAGCATAGTGAAAATATAACAATTATGTTAACTTTAATCTAAAGCTTAGATGCATCATAATAAGCAATCATCAATCATAATTTCCATAATAGTCTATCTAGTACAGTATTCAACCATGGTTTAACAGTGAACTGTAACTATAACGTTTTCATCTTTAATTATCTCTAGTTTAATTCTTTGAGATACACACTTATCTCAGCATCTCTTATACACATCTAGATGTGTATAAGAGACAGATATTAGGGTACTTACCTGTGAAAGAATTCACATAGACCTCAGTTAGATGTTGGTTACTCTGTATCAAGCACTTTAATGATGATGAGCTCAATGCCAGAGGCCCAACCTCAACCAGGTCATGTGACTTTCCACAGGTCCTTGGATGTTGAAATTTAATAGGGGCCTACTTTTCTGTGCAGGTAACATTATGACAATTTGAACTGTAAAACAAACTTTTAATTGCAGTGGCTATATAGGCCTATTCTTTTTTTATTTGTGATTAGCTAAAATTTATCAAATCAAAGAATCTTTAAAACATGGATGTCTGTATTCATATTGCCACATGAAATCATATTTTTCATTGTTTTCTTTTTATTTCA
>NW_022708274.1:0-775 GCF_011630105.1 Anneissia japonica | reverse complement strand
TTTATTTGAACTTTTTATTGGCAGTTTTTGCCATTTATGTATTACTGTTACAAATATTTCATTTGTAGTCATAGATTTAACGTGGGGTTATAAAATCGTACAAAAGCATGCTTTTTTTAGTAAATTTTGCCATCACAGTGGCAAAGCTATAAGTAATGCTTTTTTTTTTTTCAAAACCCCTGTCAAGAAGGAAAATCTACAATAGTTTACCAACCTCTAATTTTCTATATAAACGTTTGCTAAATTTTTCATTTTTTTATGTGACTATTTACTATTTGCCAGTACACCTTTCAACTTCAATTATTTTCTTAACACTATTATTATAAGAAATAAAATATGGAAGTGTATTTCTAATGCTAAAGTCAATGTAAGCAGTCAACTAGAACAGATTGATATAACATTTAATGAAATCTCAAGTATTATTAAAAATAGCAGCAGGCACGGATCCAGTAGGGGGGCACTAGTGAATAACAATATTGTTAACATTGCAGCAAGAACAACTGCAATAGCAATAAAATCTAGTGTAATAGCAATCTTATTTTTAACAACAGCAAAAGCTCATAAAATGTTATTCATAATGGTAACAACAATACCAAAATCTAATTTGGGGAATCATGTTTTTAACAATACCAAAAGCTTATATAATATCAATAACAATAATAAAATCTGAACTTAATGGTAATCTTATTTGTAACAAAAAATTCATTGTCTAACGGTAATGTCATTGTAACAATAACAAAGAGCATGTAATGGAATTACTCGAATAGATACTGTA
>NW_022708273.1:0-866 GCF_011630105.1 Anneissia japonica | reverse complement strand
TGTTTTTAATTAACATTTGATGAGAAGCTGAGTAAGAAATTATTGTTGAATGAGAAAGGTTTAATATATTGTTCATTGTACAGTATGTTGGCCAAAAAGGAGGCCTAATTGATTTAATTACATGACATAATTTGTTTTTCAATACATTTATATTTTAATCTTAAATTAATCACAACACATTTCACCCCTTAGTATCAATTTTTTTTTGTATTATTTCTAAGTTACAGTGAGTAATATGCAACTCCAAATTTACAAACAATATTTATAGCATTCTATTGGGCTATAAATAAAACAAATAAACAAAAAGGAGAAAATGTGCAATTCTTTTAATTGTTCTGATCTCCATAGCTATCAGATTTATTTTTCAATAAATATAATCATTCTGTTTAATTTGTAAAAATAAAGAGGCTACATTGCAGGTAATGAGAAAACAATTTAGTTGCATGTATTTTGATTAAAATACATTGTAACTGTCATTGTACAAAACTCAAAAAATTATCCAAACCACAGTGATTTTACATTTCAAACTTTATTTGTTGATCTTTCAGTGTTTACCATATATATTATCAACTGCTTCAGGAAAAAAAATATTTTTACTAATTAACAAACAAATCTTTTAATGTAGAATTCTTAATAATTTGTACTTGATTTGTCATCGATCTGTCTCTTATACACATCTAGATAAAAGAATACAGGAAGGATCATACTGTATTTAATTGTTCATTATCATAAGCATATTTCAGTACAATTAATATCGAAATGACACTGGGTTTGGTATACAGGAATTTGTGCTTCTCCATCAGATGCTAAGGCTATGTTCACACACACGGCGTAAGGCTGGCTTAAGCCTGGCGTAGCGTACGCCT
>NW_022708272.1:0-751 GCF_011630105.1 Anneissia japonica | reverse complement strand
AGTAATTTAGAGAAATAAGTAATTAACATTTTGACCAAATATGAAAGAATTCTGACGACAACCAATTGGTTTTTGTAAGCTGGCAAATCTGCTATGATTTACGATCGCTTGGGTAAAATGGCGTCTAATGTCAAAATGATCGCGACGTCTGTATACTATAATGCTAGGTAGAACTAGGCCTAGAGTCTGGGCTAGACCGCGATGTATAATATTCATTTTTGTGGTCAGAAAGTTACATGGTAATTCTAATTATTATAACAGTAATTTACAAAGATAAGTAATTAACATTTTGACCAAATATGAAAGAATTCTGACGACAACCAAGTGGTTTTTGTAAGCTGGCAAATCTGCTATGATTTACGATATCTTGTGTAAAATGGCGTCTAATGATCGCGACGTCATGTATACCATAATTCTAGGTAGGCCTAGACCGTGATAGAATTTCAGCCTCTAAAACGACAAATATCGTTAAATATGTTACTTGAATTGATATTTTATGTTTAGTAGATACATAGGAATTAGTTTTTATAACAAATATTTAATTGATTTTAGTGATGTTAGAAGATTGATAAGTTCAATAAAATTATTGGTAAATGATGTGTTAGCTGTTAGTTACGATCACATGACTGGTATCTAGTGATTTGATTGGGCATTGTTAGGATTGCCTAAATTCTTAGAATGATTTTAATGTTCTATATTATTCTGTTGCTTCTTGTTTCTATGCTTTTATTATAAAATTAAATGTAACTGT
>NW_022708271.1:0-866 GCF_011630105.1 Anneissia japonica | reverse complement strand
AAGAAAAGCTGGAAAGGAAAAGAAATAAAAAGAATAGAAAATGAATATAATGGAGAAAGTGAAAATTAATAAAAGAAAAATCAAGAAAAATTAAGAAAAGCATATAGATAACTTTAGCATAAATGAAATTATGTAGACATAAATTAAATATCACATTCAAGTAATGGTATGAAGGCAATTATATCGAATAAACTAGATATCATTTTCAAATATGCATAATTATATAATATATAATATATATATATGTGTATGTATGTATGTATATAATTAATTTTTGTGTGTAGCACTCTGTTTATATAATTAAATAATGGTGAAAACAGAGCTCGAATAAATGCGAGTGATGTGAGTATCGTATCGGAAATATCCTGTCAAATAAAAAAAAAAATTCCTTATACTGTTTGTTCATATACTGTTTGCCAAAGCATACTCTAGAAGTCATACATGTATTATAATGAAGTAACATAGAATCAATGTTGCTGCGTAGCATTGTGGTATAACTAATCAAATAATGACAGAAACAGTGCTAAATGCACTCAAACTGCATGCAGATGCACCCATTGAGTTTCCAAAATCTTCAAAGCACTGCTTTTACACCAATTTATTCTCAGTTTAATGTTACTTTTTTTTACATAATCGGCGTCTGCCCGTAAACAATAAGATGTTTTCTAGCCAATGTTGCTTGGCAGGCCGCACACATAGGGTTTTTAATTTATTTTCGCGGGCCGCACTTTGCCCACCTGTGGTATATGTATACACAAATAAAACATTTTGTATTCGACTGTCTAGAAGTGTTTTTGCATCATATAATAAACAAGTAGATCAAAAACATTATTGATAAAAATCCAGTATTTTGGTGGCCATTTTAA
>NW_022708269.1:0-1504 GCF_011630105.1 Anneissia japonica | reverse complement strand
CGGCAAATGTAATAATTTTCCCGGTTAGTAATTTATGACTTGGTGTGATACCTCCCCCCACCCACCCCATATAGAAAACAATACGACATAGGGCTTATTTTATTATTAATATAGGCCACACAAGTGTGTTTGAAACTAAATATAAGCATTTTCATCGTGGTTTTTTTATTACAATCATAGGCCTATTCTTTCACCATCATAACACATTGAGGCCCTTCTTTTAGGTAAAACGATATATCTTAAATTTTCTTTCTCCAGTCTGGGACTATTACGTTTTTAAATAACTTGGAAGGCAAAGGAGGTCAAGCACAAGATTTAACTCTAACAAATGCGCGCGAAGCGCGCGAAAATTTTTTGTGTTTTTAATTCTAATTTCGTCGGAATTGATCAAAACTCCCTAAATGTGCAATTTTTAGAGGAAATTGGCCTACCTCAACAAGAAATGCTCTTATGTTATATATGGCCACACTCGTTTTTTAAAACTGAATATAAGCATTTTCCTTATTGCTTTATTTATTACAAACATATCCTTTCAACATTATTACACATTGAGGCCCTTCGTTTAGGTAAATTGATCTATCTTAAATTTTCTTTCCTGAGTTTAGGACTATGTGTTATAACTTAGAAGGCAAAGGAGAGCAAGCAAAAGCTGTAACATTAAAAAAAATGCGCGCGTAGCGCGCGAAAAATTTGTGTTTTTTAAATTCTAATTTCGTCGGAATTGATCAAAACTCCCTAAAATGTGCAATTTTTTAGAGGAAATTGGCCTACCTCAACAAAATATGCGATTTAAAATTTGAGATTTTCTGGCACTTTCCCGGGTGAAAAGGGCATTCAATGGGGAAAGATTTTGCACAGATGGATATTTTCCCCTTGTGCCCCGGTGGTTACGCCACTGCGGAGAATACCTGGCGGCTTAGATCAAATGCGATATCGACACTTTTTGAAGTGGAAAAGGGGTTGCAGGCCGGGGTATTGTGATATCTGTTCAATATATCTTCCTTTTTATTCTTGTCTTTATTTTTCTCTTCTCTTTTTCTTTTCCTTTTTCCTTTCTTTTTCTTTCCCCTTCTTTCTCTTTCCCTCCCTCTTCCCTCTTTCTTTTCTCTTCTTACCCAGCCCGGTACGACGGCTTGGTCGTCAGCCCGGTAAAAAGAGCCACGGTAAGGTAAACTTTCTCATTATGGTAAATAGGCCTGTTATGTGTGTATACATACATTTAAAAAAAATTGAGTAGTTGCATACGATTTTTTCCATGAGATGAATCCCAAAAAGAAAGGAGGGTCCGGGGGTTCTTCCCCAGGAAAATTTGGATTCCTAGAAGGCGGGAAATGAGCTTTCCCGACTTCTGAGGTGTCTTTTTAATTAAAGTCATTAAAAAATACTTCAGAAGCCGGGAAATCTCATTGTTCACCATTTACAAATCAACGTTTTCCCGGGAAGAACTCGAACCTCCCTTTCTCTGGGTTCATTGATTCATTATAATAATTTTCAAGAGGGGAAC
>NW_022708268.1:0-878 GCF_011630105.1 Anneissia japonica | reverse complement strand
TGTTTAGATTAGATCTTTTGCTTTAACTTTGGAAATTGAGATCATTTTAGATACTATTTCTGTATGAACTAAATTTTTTTTTCATATTACTGTAAAACCTAATGGGTTTTGATAAATTTACTCTGCACTACGGAATTTCCAATAAAAAAGAAAATTAATTAAAAAGACCATAGATTAAAAATAAGTAAGGCGTAACATATTTTTAATCTATGTTAAAGCATAACTATTTTTACATAATGAAATTTAGTAAATCAAATTATTGTTTGTGGCTTTTATTTAATAAATCAATTAAGAACATAATCTCAAAACAAAATTTAATGACAAGAAAGATCGACGTTTCGGGTCCATCATGGAACCATTCTCAAGATCAAGTAAATTGAAAAAACTAAAAACAAAAATACCAAGCAGTGACAGGAAGTACGTAATTAATTTACATATCAATAGGGCCTACTTTGTGGAGCCACAGTGAAGCTAAGCAATAATTAGCCCTTCTTAGCAGATTAACTAGATAAACAGTTTGGCTTTGACTGAATCAGTTTGTTTGTTAAATGTATGTTTCAGTTCTTTGATCCAAAGCATTTGTTTAATTAAGCAATCAAACTCGGATTTGCACTTAGATAAAACCTTGAAATAATTAACAGTTTCAGTAGCACTAATATAATGATCTTTTAAATGTTGTCCTATGTTGCCTTAACTGCGCATAATCATTTCTTATTTAAAATAGAATTATTTAATCAATCAGTAACTTTTGTTTTTTTAAATGAAATTAATTATTTTCTTTAAAAAGATGCTACCCAAGGTGGGACTTTTTTAAAACCTTGTTTGACTAACTCGCTGACTATTGTACATTTTACTGTACTGTATATATGTATTCCTAC
>NW_022708267.1:0-717 GCF_011630105.1 Anneissia japonica | reverse complement strand
ATTCAAATTTAGGTCTGAGAGTACCATTACCGGCCATCTAGATATAAAACAATTGTTTATTTTTAATTTATATTCTTTAGGCGCAAACAATAAAACATACAGTAACTTGAAAAAATGAAACACTTGAAACATGAAATATAAAATATAGTGACATAAAAACAGGGCCTGGGGATTGCTTGAAAAGCGAACTAAATCACGGTCTTAAAAAGAGCGCTGCAGAAGGACAATCACACGAACAATTAAAAAAAATTCTAATTAAGAACCAATTTAGACACTTTGGGAATCAATTATTTTTTTTTATAAAGCTTGCAAATTTATTTTATTTTATGTGTGCATTACATCTACTAGTTAGTACTATCAGGCCACTAATTTTTATGTGGGTCATTTCGTGTAAAAATAAACCTCATTGGATTTTGATTAGTTGGTTACAAACAAATTGATGACAGCAAAATGTTGCCTCGATTTAACGCTGTTCTATTGATCAGCCTCCCAAAATAAAGAGTACAGTATAGTATTGATGTAAATTTAGGGTTTCTTCCGAATCATAGATTTTCACCATATTCCAAAGGTTGTAACACATTCTACATCGCGTGACGGATGTACAAAAAATGTACGTCTTCCACATGGTTTGCTAATTAGCAGCCTATAATTAATGCTAGGCCTCTAATTTGCTGTACACTGCCCTCCCCACCCCACCCCCCGTTTTGCCACTAAATT
>NW_022708266.1:0-1929 GCF_011630105.1 Anneissia japonica | reverse complement strand
ATATATATATATATACTGTATAGGCCTATAACAAGTCATGACTTGCTTTACCTAAAAGTAAAAATAAACAATGAGTTTTATAATAGGTCCTCTAATATTGATATTATGTTTATTGTTCCTTAATTATTTCGTATTCATTAAGGTATAGTTTATATCCTCACGCGAAACTTTTTTTTATTTTCATGATTTATTATCACACAAAATAATTGACATTTATGGTTAAAAAGTCCATTCAAATTCCCATAAATATGGACCTATAACACACGTAGAAATGTCATTATAAATATATATAAGCCTATATATATTTTGACCATAGGACTCATAATAAGGTGCGTTTGCCTCTTAGCTTTTGCTCATCAATTTTGTTTCTCAAAACGTATTCAAACATCGTTTTCCATAGACCTAATCATAATTCTCAAAATAATATATTTATGATAATATTATATTGGGTATTGGGAGTCGAATAGCTTGGTGGTTAAGATGCCTACCTTCCATTCCCAAGGTTCTGGGTTCAATTTCCTTCAGTGTTGCAGGATTTTTTCTCACGACCAAGACAACACCACTCCCTAAACCTCATATTCAGATTTAGTTTGTGTAAAGCATCGTGTGTATGTTTGTCTTGTGTAAGTGATTGTCACCTATAAGTATACGGACAGTGACATTCGCTATTGACAATCCTTGGCGCATAGGCCTATGTGCTGTGCGCCTAAATAAATTATTTAAAATAATTATTTAAAATGTTCTCTCTTGAAACATGAAATAAGAATAGGAAACATTAGAAAATAAAAATCACATTACAGTATGCTGCGTAGCATGACATAAATGCAAATCGAATTCCGCCGATTATAATATCATTTGTGTACTGTTTCGATAATTTACCGGTTTAGTTAGGCCTACATAATTATATATTCAAAACAATCCATTTATACTAGGATCCATGAGAAACGACAGGTTGCGTGCGTTCCACATCCTTAGATAAACAGCACATTTTAGGCCTGTATCTATTTGGTTTATAAGTTGATCTCTATATTATTTTCTCGGCTGTGTTGCCACGAGAAAAGAGTTAGAACTGCAACGCATATTCAACTAAATCAATACTAAAATCATCACTGACTATCAGGTCGTTGATAATGTGCCCAATGCGATACATGAATATTGAATTTTAAATTTTGTGTTTAATGTAGTAATGTAATGAATACTGTAATGGAGAACATTTCACCTGGTTCATGACAAACGACAGGTACAGGAACTGGCTTTGGGTGCACGATAACGAGTCGGATAATGGTAAGAGGGGCCGTATAGGGCAGGATAACGTACCGGTGAATTTTAAACTAGTGATTATTCTTGGGAATTCATAATAATTTATAATTTATCTGAATCTGAAGGCAACAAAAGTATGAATTACTTGTGGATAAAATGCATAGGCAAACGACAAATTCCATTTCTCTAATAGGCCTAACATGTGTGATCTTCAGTCTCGTGAATTTATGCACGGTGTTACTGTAGCGTATCAAATAGAGCCTACGTAATTTTACTGTATGTTTCTGCTAGGCTTAAATTTTAATGTAATTGTACAAGAGTTTGCTATTGGTGCTTTATGCTGGTTAAATTTCACTCTTGCTGTTTCCATGTTAGCAGATAAGAAACCTTTGCTTAAAATCTTATATTCACAAATCACTCTTTTCTCTAATTTCGTATATGTAGTATAAAATTTCAGTGTTAATGATCGTAATAATCCACGCAATAGCTTTTTAGCACGTGTATTCTACACGCACCATATTTGTATACGTGTACAAACGTACCATTTATTTTCTATAAGGAGAATAGGAATTAAAGAGTATAAGAGCGAATACTAAATGCCATGGCGATGTATACCTTAGGCCTACGTCTGGACTTAGACGACTAAACCCATTAGATTCACGAGTCCTT
>NW_022708265.1:0-646 GCF_011630105.1 Anneissia japonica | reverse complement strand
ATTTGAAATCAATAATATAGTAAACACAATTTTATTGCACAATCTTGCACTTGGGCCATTTTTGGAGCAAAATATCTTACTAATTAAACAATTTATCCCTTTAACAAACTGCATAACTGCAATCAGCACAAAAAGTTGTCTTAGAATGAAAGGTTTCATGGCTCTAGACCGTACACAGATAATATTATGCTCATTTGAAATCAATTGTAATACAATTTTATTGCACAATTCTTGCACTTGGGCCATTTTTGGGGCATAATATCTTACTAATTAAACAATTTATCCCTTTAATAAACTGCATAACTGAAATCAACACAACAAGTTGTCCTAGAATGAAAGGTTACACGGCTCTAGACAGTACACGCATAATAATATGCTCATTTGAAATCAACAGTAAATACAATTTTATTGCGCAATTCTTGCACTTGGGCCATTTTTGGGGGACATACCTTATTAATGAAACACTATATCCCTTAACGAACTGCATGCCTGAAATAAGCACACAAAGTTGTTTTAGAATTTTAAGTTTCAAGGGTCTAGGCAGATTATTTTTAATATTATCGTTATTCAAAAATTAATTGTATCACATTTACGCACTGATACTGTCACAAATTGAAAAATATACCCCTTTTCAAATCGCTTTTTA
>NW_022708264.1:0-681 GCF_011630105.1 Anneissia japonica | reverse complement strand
TTGGAGTTTCATTAGCAATTTCTTCGCGGTGAAAACAACACTTTATTACAACACCGGCAAACTGTTCGCCGCTAGTCGCCATGTTGTTGTTTACTGTTGTTGGCTGTACCACAACACGTGAAGTTATTGTAACAAAAACAATTTAATAGTAGTCTAAAAAATTTTATTCTGTAATTAAAATTCGAACTATATCTAATTACAATTTTTTAATTTGTTTCTAAAGCAGTAATACGAATTTCACAAATAATAAACTACGTATCAAAAATACAATATTCGAACGAGTACAGTGACGTATGCAAAATGTCGTGTGCTAATCCAGCGCAAAGAACTTTCAATTTCGTAAGTTTAAACGTCATTTTCTCGTATTTGCAGAAGTTCTGACGGTCGAACTTTTTTTTGGTGCTTTTAAATATTATTATAATAATTATCATAATGAGTAAAAGTATTAGGAAAATTTCGGAACGGGACTGAACGTTAGGATTTTCACCCCATTATACATTTTAAATTTAATTATTTTGAAAAATTATTATAAAATTAATAACCCATATGGAATGGTAGAGTCCATGGTTAATCAACGACGCAACAAAACATGTGCTTCGCTGTTTGAAAAGGGGTTAAAGCAATACATTGAACAGCAATCTAGAGAAAACACGGAGAAAACAATATTTTACAGTATACAAT
>NW_022708263.1:0-532 GCF_011630105.1 Anneissia japonica | reverse complement strand
TCTGTAATGTAATAAGAACTTAAAAATAGGCTAGGCCTACTACTTCGGACTCCAGAGGTCTGAGCAATCCTCCTGGGAAGTTATTTGTAATGGTATGCCATCTAGTCTAAGCTTAATTGTTTTTGCCAAAATTAGTCTTACTAGGGTCTATTCTGAATATTTTAGGCCCATTTTATTAGGGAGGACTATTTATACAGTAGTAATGCATAACTAGTCGACGCGAGTGACTCAGTTTCGTGGCTCCAAAAATATGAACATTTTATTGGTTGATATTCTTTATTTCGGTGCGCCCAATTATCCAAATACGGAATATGAGATTGCGTCATTATTTTGGCATCCTAGTGCCTGCATTCAGTGTTTTACAAGTCGCTTATTCCATCTCTAAATTAACTTTCTCGTTGGTGGCACTGTCCAGAATGAGAAAAATAATAAAAAATAAGAGACTTGTGGCAAGTCTAACCATAAAGGAAAGAAGGGCTGAGATGACTTGCCAATGGTATCAACTTAAAGTGAACACTGAATACAAGAAAAA
>NW_022708262.1:0-518 GCF_011630105.1 Anneissia japonica | reverse complement strand
TTTTACCTCACCACCCCATTACCTCACTAACCCATTAGACGCCTGTTAATGTCTCCTTGTATACAGGTCTGTGACAGGACAAATGCCAATCTTGACAGCAAGCCCAAGTGGTCATTTGATTTATTAAGCTCAATTGAGAGACAGCTTGTTACTAAATATAAGTTCTTTTACCACCAAAGTTGTTATAGTATCTGACCAATAGAAACTCTTGAAAGTCATGTAATTGTCAAATAATTAGGATAAGTTGACATTTTCCACCACACCCCAACATGGTATGAAAAGAACCGCAACATTTCATGGAGCATTTCATCGAGGAACAATGGTATTACACTATTTTAGTTGTGATTTTTTGCATACATCTTTAAAATATAGTGGGTACAGTCTTTTTAAAGTGATTCTTAAGCAATTAGTTTTCTAATAAAAACACAGTGCCTAAAATTTCGGAATTTTCAATTTTTTTTTTCATAAAAGTACAGTACCTTGTAAGCTCTGTTATCCCCCTAAATGAGTATCGTTTT
>NW_022708261.1:0-2182 GCF_011630105.1 Anneissia japonica | reverse complement strand
AAATACGGGCCTGACATTTATTAAGAAAAATTCCACAACAAATTACAAATTGCAAATTGTTTACAAAGACATCAAAAGAAGCGGTGGCTTGTCAGTTTGAATACCAAACATACAAAACATACAAACACAGAATACATATCAAATAAAAAGGAAAGGGTAAAATAGAAATTATAGATCGGAATTCTTTCTAATGCTTTTGAATAAGAATATATTTCAGAACGAGACAAACCGAAAAAAATGTAAGACGTCGACGTCTATGGAGTGCGATATCGCTCAGTATTCGGTTCCTGAACTGCAGTTCAATTAGAAATTTACTGCAGCGAGTTCTCTGGCCTCTGATTAAAGTTCGTGTTCTGCTAATTTGTCTCAAACATTGTTTATTGTCGAAAAGTGTTTTTGTTGTCAAGTACATAGCGATAATCATTGTTTTGCTTTTCCGATCCCACACACGGCGAACGGAACAATGCCTATGCATTTTCTTGAACACAAAGTGTTCGGCCTTGGTATAGGACATAATTATTCTAATGCACGTAGGCATACGTTTTATTTTAAGTTAAAACTTCCCAGAAAATAAACGTCAAAACTCCGAAATGAGTGACAAAGAGCCACTGTGGTTTTATATTGAGCCCTGGAACTTTTTTATGAGGATTATTATTTTAACTAATGTATAAAATACGCTTACGTTAAAACGAATCACAATATATTTTTAGAAATAGAGGTAGATTAAAGTAGCCTATTCTGTCAGTCCCTTGTTTAAAACAAGTCTTTTGTATAAAAGCCCCCTTTTTTTTTTAGCAAAATCATATACAAAATAGTTGATAATGTATACCGGTACAATGTAATAATGATTCCATTTTTAGATGTCATGTAATTAATTCAATTTCGCCATAATTATTGTTCAGTTTGTTGTTTAATTGTTACCGTCAAAGCATATAATAAAACAGAATAGAGCAAACACCATCGTTACTTATATAAGCATTTTACATTAATAATTATTCAGTTTAATTTTTTATTGACAATTCATTTAAGCCTAGTTCCAGTAAAGTGTCATCATTGCTTTAGCGCATTACCATCTCTTTTCTCTACATAATATCGTGCGTATCAAATACTTCTGTATTCTTTTGCGTGTTCCATGAGTAATATCAAAAAGCATAACAACATTTCTAATTTTTACAGTGCTTTCACAAAATCAACGATTGCTTTGGGAAGATCTATGATGTTAGCGTTGGCTATTTGGTCTCTCTCTTGGTTGTGGTTCTCTTGCCTATATCTATCTTTCCTTTTACCTCAATATCGTTTGTATTGTTATTGTTTTTATTGTATTATATATGCAAGAAATATTATTTGAAAAAAATGTCTGGCAGTCTTCTTGCTTGTACTTTCAACCTTCTTATAAAAACAAACACAGGTCCCTCTCCAATTAAAGATCACTTTTGTGACCGGGGATATCATGGTTTTTAACAGGTTTGGTTTCTAATTATTAGTAAAATGTTTATCATAAAAACAAAGAATACATGTCGATTTAGTGCCACAGAAAAGTGGTCTGTAGTTGGGCGTGGTCGTTATTACCTGTAACTAAAATAATCAGAATAGTTTTTTTTTTATTTCTTGGTCACATTAGTAATACAAAATTTGTTAAAAAAGTTTTTTAATGATTAAAAGTAAAAAAGTTGTCTGAATATATACATACAACCAACTTTATTCTATTTAAGTATTATTAATTTAATTATTATTCTTAATATATAATGTAATTAATTTTGTGGTTGGTAATTCAATTCACTAAATTCAATCATTATTTTCAAACGCAGTAAAACGCGGCCTGAAATTCCAGTTGTTTGTTCACAGTTTAAACATTCACATTGATAAAACCACCACTATAAAAATAATCGTCAAAAAAAGGTTAAAAACATTGAATGGTTAAAATTTAGCAATTAACGTTAAACAATACGGTACGCAAACAACCAACCAACCAAAGGCAGGGCGGATCCGGGAATTTGAAATAGAGGGGGCAGAGAGGGACTTTCATAGATGGAGGTCTGTACTACATCATCCCCAATATGATTGGGGCTGAAGAAAGAAAATTAACGATTATGGCATTTCTAGAGGCCGGAAATGGGAAAATTTGAGTAAAAAGTTCTTTTTTTCTCATTTTTTTTATATTTTGAAAAATTATGGGGGGGGG
>NW_022708260.1:0-629 GCF_011630105.1 Anneissia japonica | reverse complement strand
TTTGGTCAGGCTATAATGGCCACTATGAGTGAAGATCACAGCCTAACTTTTAATTTCATTTTAATTAGTGTTGTTGTTTCCTTCTCTGTGTAGTCAGTAACTCCACTAACCACTTCTATGTTTTTGAGTTTCAATAAATACGCACCTAATACGCATAAATTTGAAATTTGTTCATGTTTTTGTTATTAATGAACTCTTTGAAACCGATTCAAAAGTCGGAATAGAGAGAAAGAAGGGAAATGCAGTGGCGTAACTACCGACTGTCACCCGAATCTACCTAATATCTGATAAGCATCAGTTTCGGTGACATCACCAACCATTCATGATGCCGCCACCAAACCTGATGAGGGGATTCTGATCAGATGATTGATGACTGGTGCTGTTGCCAGTATAGAAGTATATCAGCATTTTATTTGTCACCGAAATTGATATACTAAAGCAACGCAAACAAATCTTGATAGTGTTAATATGTGTATAACACTCATGCACATTATAATGTGTTAATAACTTTAAAATAATAAACTATACGTGCCTCGGCCTGGCCCCTATGCCTAGCTGTAAAAAACTTGAAGGCCGATATCATCGTGATGGATGGAAATCCACAGTGAAACAGATCGTCACATTTGCAC
>NW_022708259.1:0-1159 GCF_011630105.1 Anneissia japonica | reverse complement strand
AAGTTACAAATAGGCTTATATCCAATAAAAAATGTCATAATTTTCTGGTTTTTAAAGATGTGAATACTATACAAATATATAACGAGGCAAGAACCACCGAATCGACGCCAACAGCTAAGACAGAATACACTTCAACTGCATTTACGCCATTACCATTACCATCGAAGAAAAACGTACTCATAGTCATTGTTATTGCGTCAAGCGTTGTCTCAGTGGCCTTAATTTTACTAATTGTTTTGCTTATTCGACGCAGACAGAGAAGAAAAAAACTAGGGTAATAATGCTATAACCTTATTATTGTTGTAATTATTAATTTAAAATTATTGATGATCTATGATAAGTTTTATGAGCACCAGTATTTAAACATGAAAAAATGCAATGATAACACTTTATAAATCTGTAAATACATTCCAAAATATGTTATTATCATAATATTTACATGCTACCAGAAGTATCTCATCGATATTATTTTTTTTCTTTGTTTTTATTATTATTTTACTATTTTTTATAAGATTCATTCACTAATTCAGCAAATGTTTTGCTTGGAGGATCAGACAGAAAACTATTCTGGCTTATTGCTTCTTAGCTCTATTTTGACATAATATTTTGAATTTAAGAACCCATATTACATTATATATGTTCTGCATTGTGTGAAACAATAAACTGCAAATAAAAAAGTTATGGAAATCATCACGTAGGCCTATGATACACAACTAATAAATACATACTATTAGTGCTAAAACCCCAGCACAATAAGCGCTGCGTACGCGTAAAAGACGAATATTTGATGACGTTTACAGTCATTGCAAATATTTTTGTCGAAGATTAAAATTGTTGGTGCTTTATATTTATTCAGAAATGACACACCTGTAATTGAATATCAAGATTATGGAGCTAAAGACGTACATGATTATGCGTTACCAACCACTGTTGCCCAAAATGAAGACACAAGAACAGCTAACGAAGTTGTTTACCAGGATGTAACAGATACCGCAATTAAACTCACCCACGATGATACAGCTGAAAAAGTGGTATACAGTACCAATATATATCAGAATTCAGGTACGCTATTTTTTAAATTGCACTGAAAAGGCTTAAGACAAGGATTTAAACACAATATTTTGATTAAAGTGATGTTGCTAAGATTTACCTGCTTATG
>NW_022708258.1:0-573 GCF_011630105.1 Anneissia japonica | reverse complement strand
CGCGAAATTACAATTACCCCGTTGAAATAATGGACGATTCCGTTGTTCATTTGGCATTTTTCATCGTTTGGGAAAGTACGTTGTTCGTTTGGCAATGTACATTGTTTGGCATGGAACGTTCTTCGTTTCACAATGTACATTCTTCGTTCTTGAGTAAATACATCGTTTGGCAATATACGTTGTTTGTTTTAAAAAGAACGTTCTTTTTTTTGTAAAAGTATGTTGTTTATTTTTAGAAATACATTGTTTATTTGTGTATGTACGTTGTTTGCTTGAGAAAGCACGTTTATTGTTTATTGTAATTGTATTTTTGGCGGTGATTGCCTTCCATAGTAGACAAGTGGACGCTAACGCCGACAGTAACAACACATAAAAGTATTTTCAATTTTGAAATCCTAGAATTTGAACAACTTTCGACTGAGCCAAAAATAAAATTTTAAAAAGTTATATTTTCAATGATTTTAAAAATTTGTGTTATTCTTTCTGTGCCATCTGTTCTTTCACAGGATATGACCTGGAATTTTTCTAACACTCAATATTCAGTATACAGTATTGAAAAAAAAAAAAAAAAAA
>NW_022708257.1:0-954 GCF_011630105.1 Anneissia japonica | reverse complement strand
CTGCATAACATACCTTGTCAATTGTAGAAAAATTAATTTTTTTCTTTTCTCCATTGTCTATATATTTTATATACTGTACTGTAATTCTATTTTTAATTCATACTTCATAGCAAATGCCATAGCAGAGAGTACATAGTCAGTTGTCTTTCAGTGTGTTTTTCCATGGAGGAAGGTGGTTTTTCTAAATTATAATGAAAGATGTGATGCTACTGTATATTTCACCTTCCCATCCATCCATGGAGAAAAGAAAAAAAATTGCTTTGCTCCATGATCCATACAAACACTTGAGAGGAAAATAATAAACAGACTTTTCTTTACAGTACAATCACCAAGATATTAAATGGACGCAGTTGCTCGAACTATATGAATGGGACATCGGACTGGACCGCACCTCTCCTGGTCTGCGCCGTTTACATAGATTAACTTATGACCACCTACATCTTACCCCATCATTAAGAATGCGGGTTTACATGGCTGCACAGGTATGTTTTTTAAATTTTGTAATAAACAGGTTGTTAATATCTGATAAAATATTTAAATTTAAAATTTAAATTTTTTCCACTTGGCTTTTTTAAAAGCTGTAGTGGTTTTTGCTATTATCATGGAGGAAGGAACTATTATCATTCATTTCCATTTTTTCTCACAATTAATTTTTGATTTTCTTTATAGATTTTAAGTAGCTCGGTTGCAAATGCTTTAGAAGTGTATGGGGAAGAAACCACCAAATCAACAGTGAAGTTCATTCGAATGTTTGACCAATTTTTTGATTGCTTAAATGTGTCGAACTGTTATAAGGGAATCCACAGCAGAAAAGAGGCACTGAAAGAGTACAGGAGTTCTGATGACTGGCGGTTTACAGTATGTATTCACACTGGTACATAACTAAGTAATGCACAGAGCATATGTTCAAAGATGTCCATGTTTAGTTTAAAAATTAACTGAATTGAATTTTTC
>NW_022708256.1:0-3467 GCF_011630105.1 Anneissia japonica | reverse complement strand
ATATGTTGGTTATTCTATTTGAAAAAAAAAAAAAAAAACCTCTTGACATTTTTATCTCAGCCTCAATTTGTTCTTTTTAAAGCAATTTTAGCCTGGCTTTTCTTATAAAATGTGTTATAAAAAAGTGTATTTAAATACAGTTTTGTTAAAATGTACATTCAGGTATGTCATGTTATTGCCTATGTATTAACATGTCTATAGATGTGAACTTTGAACTTAATGTTAAAACCATCTTCGTTTACTTTTCACTAGATTATAAAAGGATATGGCACATTTTTTCTATCTTATCTGCAATTTTAAATCAATTTTATTGCATGTTGAGGCTAATGTATTTGCCATGACATCCCCCGAGATATTGCCTCTGATTGCAACATTCAAAATAATTGATAACCATGAAAACTTACTAAGAATCTACAGTGTTATTTAAAGCAAAGTGCTTCAAGACACAGCAGGCTTGGCTTTAATGAGTTTCTAAAACACATCATGTCAGCTGTACAATGGTGTCTTCATCTTTACTATTAACATTTTTAGCTCAGAAAAAGATCATATCTGACTATTAATCATAATTATTATTTTTGTTTGTGACTTTTTATACCTTGTTTCGCGAACTTATTTTAAAAATAATATCAGAGGAGAGCAGAAAAAAATTAAAAATAAAATTTTGTTTTTTTATTTAGCAAATATTTTTGCCAAAAACATCCAAACAGAGGAGAAAATAAAAATACAATTTTATTGGTGAATGTAAACAGTAATGCGATGGTTAAATGCTTTAAGTTTATATAATTAGGAAGAAATATACATAATATCTTATTTTTGGAAATTTAAAGGCAGCAGCGGACATAATAAAAATTAAGAAAAACTTTTATTTTTTCTGAAATTTCCATTCTTTCGTGGCGGCATGTACGCTAATTGGCTAAAATTAAATTTTATTTTTATTCAAAATCATTATTGGTGGGTGACGGGTTTGTTAAACAAGGTATAAAAGAAGTCTTGTCTTAGTTTATAGAGTACTACAGTGTTACGTCACAATACCGTGTGATACTACTCCGTTGCTATCGTTGCAAAAAGCGTTCAACCGAACAAAATTTTCTCCAATGATAAACCATTTATCCCAATTTCTAACATAATTATTAAGATGTTGTATCTTACTTTTTCTTTGTAAATTTTTATTGATGATTAAATATGTGTTCGATAACTAATATAAAGCGAGCTTTTGCGTTTTTAGTACATTTTGATGGTAAAATATTAGATATAAAAATGTCTGTTCCAGAAAGCCTATGAAGTCATGCAGGCGTGATGAACGGTAAAAAACGTCTGTTGACAACAGGGAGTGCCACCTGGCATTGTGACGATAAGACTGCGGTACTCTATAGCTTTTAAAGCACATTGATATGATGTTTATTGTGGAAGCTGCTATGTTAGCATGGAATATTACATATCTTCAAAAACATTGAGATTAATCAGTTACTTGATATTCCTAAAGTTAGGACTGAGAGATACAGAAAGTCACCCATACCAACTGTAGTCCAAATTTTACATAAGCATGTTTAAATAATATTATTAACATTAATAATAATTAAAACTAAGTCACTAGCGAAATACTAGCGAAACTTGCCTAAGTCAATTTTGCCTAACTCGAATAATTTTTAAGTCGATCTTATTTTACGTGCAAAATTGTTGTGTTTTTCATTAGTTAACAATCTCTAAGTTGAATTGTACGTTAGTCGGATAGTTTTTCAATGTCATTTTGGATTCGACTTAGGCAAGTTCTATTGTAAACTGTATGTATTGAGATTTGATTGGCTGTTAATGTGCAACATTATACTTCAAATCAACTGAATTGAATGCTGCTTTTTTTTTTATTTGTGGAATACCGTATTGATGTTTTTAGTTTAGGCTTCAAAATATATTATATTTTATTTTCTTAAGCTTTGTGTAATTGTAAATACAATATTTACAGCTTTTGCTGCCCATTATCTTATCATATCATATCATTTATTTCGCCATTTATGCAATAATGTAAAGAATGTAAATTATTATTATTATACGTATAAAAACATGACAAATATATTTTGACATTGTAAATTTTGATTGATGTACAGTATATACTGAAATAAATTTAAAAAAGTAATGTAGATCTTTAATCTTTATCGTTATGAAAGACATGTCAGTTATAATTTCAACTTTGACCTTCAGTGATTCTATTCTATGTTACAGTTTAGGTTTTGTCATCAGAAGGGTAATGTATTTCTCTGACCTTAGAGTATTTGATTTCTTTGCAGAGTGTTCTACTGATTATCAAATATTTTGCCATGCTACCATGGTTACACTCTTAA
The DNA here is from genome assembly GCF_011630105.1 of Anneissia japonica. Classification (NCBI taxonomy): domain Eukaryota; kingdom Metazoa; phylum Echinodermata; class Crinoidea; order Comatulida; family Comatulidae; genus Anneissia; species Anneissia japonica. The sequence goes on along the minus strand of NW_022708256.1, from coordinate 1,131 downwards.
TATATTTTCAATAAGCACGTTGAAAAGAAATGATTCACAATCATCAGATATAATCAACTATAAATTTTATTCTTTTTTCCAAAATCGTCTTTACCACCATCACAAATTTATTATATCATAATCATCGTCAACATAAAATTTGTATTGTTTATAGTCTTCATATTTTTGTAACGTTAAAAGGAATACCAAGGATCCTAGCTACTGTAAATAGTTATAGGGAAGGTTAGAATTTATCCTTGGGAACAATGTAATGTATGTTTAGAAGGACACAGCACAGCTAAATAAATATATCACCCACTCACTATAAACCAAGAGTTTTGAATAATTGGTTTAGAAATTTGTTCGAGGGCTATTCATTTTGAAAGGCTTTGTTTCAAGTAAATTACTTAGGCTGTGTTTATACTACACACTAAATACGAACACGGATTCACGTCCTTGAATGAGTTTACGCTAGCCGAGACGATCCTCCAAACGTCGGCGTTTATACAACACACCATTACAAGGGCTAACACGCCAAAGTATCATATAGCGCAATGTGTTCTGGGATACAGGGTCAGATCGTACTTCCGCTCAATTCGCGCGGTTTGTTTTGAAGGAGTGGATAGTTTACTGTTGTTAATCGATTGTCTTTTATATTCCGATATTATTTTTTCTCGTAATCCAATTTTGTTTTTACTTCACTGGTTATTTTATTTAACGATTGTCAACGATTAAGTAAGTACCAACACAATGGAGGAACACGAATTTCTGTTAATTTTGTTTCTGATGCAAATCGTTAAATGTTGTTAGCGTCCTTTGCTGCAGTGTATTGTCTCCGTAGATTCTTGCATTTGTTTATAATCTGCTTGCTTGTGAAATCATAGCCACATTCCTTTAATTTTTTGGCTATTTCTGCGTATATGGACGCATTTCGCCGAGTTCCATCTAGCCCCTGTTGGATGTTCTCCTCCCCCCAAATATTTATTAAGGCACGGGTCGCACCGTCGGTCCAGTTCATAATTGTAGGCCTACACACGTCCGAGCTTGTCAAAATAAAAGCAAAGAATGACAATCTGCGCTTGTTTTGGCCGTGCATTCTGAGAGAGCGGTAATTACAAAGAAATAATCATAATCTATTATGTAATATTTCAA
>NW_022708255.1:0-515 GCF_011630105.1 Anneissia japonica | reverse complement strand
AATCTGGCAGATTTCACTTTTATTTAAATCCTGTTGACATTTGAATACAATTGGGAAATGACTCCTACTTTACAGAACCTTGTTAAGTATTACTACAGATTACAGATTAACAATCAAGGATGTGGTGTCATACGCCCTGAGTAAACTAAAGTCATACTTTGATCATGTGTTGTGTGATAACAGAAGTGATCGCTCTGAAACACTACTGTACGAGTCTACACTTTATTGTCTTTAAATACTTACGGCACCTTTCACGGTCTAATGCATTTTAAAAATCTTTGGTCATTGGATCCACCATTAAAAGAGTTCAGAACAACTCGAGGTCAGGGTTTAAACACCACGCTGTACATTTTACATGCATTTTTCGGCAGGACACTTTACCTACATTTTTGTTTCTCTCCCCCCCCCCAAGCTGTCCCCTACCCACAAGTATATTACCTGCTACAGTTTTACAGTAGGTATTGGACATTAAATTGGTATGTACATTAATGCACTGCGACGAGTTCAGTAGCCGG
>NW_022708254.1:0-777 GCF_011630105.1 Anneissia japonica | reverse complement strand
ATGGTCAAATACTCTACATCATCCCTCTTGTACACATTATTTGCCAGTGGTTTATACACAGGATTCACATAATATCTGAAATCCTGGAATTTCTCTAAACTCTGCAGAGACTGGTATGTCTCAACTCCATCAAGTAGGAATCCGTAACTGGGAGCCAGCATAAAGTCAGAATGTCCCGGGTCAAACTTACTGAAGATGTCGGGCGCTTTACATGTCATTGAATCCATAGTTGCATTCATACAATCCTGAAAAAAAAACAAACAAAATATTTCAACAACCAAATAAATCACAGAAATAGACAATTAAAAATTTACAGACATGTCCAATAAGGAAAACCACATAATAAGGAAAAACTTTTTAAGCCATGAAAAGGGGTAAAATATAATACATCTTTTAGCACTGCAGGCAATTGCTATTCACCACTATGAAGGGGACCCTTTATTTTACCTGGATTAGAACCCCAGATATTGTATAGTGGTCACTGAGGATACTTGCCTTCCAGTCCCAGGGTACTGGGTTCAACTTTTTTACAATAAAAAAACTCTTTAAGCGTCAAATAAAGACTTATTTTATAAAGCTTCATTCCATCATGCAATTGGCAAGTGCTACTTGCGTTTGGATGTGTAAGAAATAAATTTTTAAAAATAAATAAGCAACAAATAAACAGGATACATAACAAAAAATATTTCTTATAAAAAAATGCTGCAACATATTTAACTTATAACTGGTTTGTATTGCCAAACTTAATACTAATTAATGTATACTTGAGAATGACCT
>NW_022708253.1:501-694 GCF_011630105.1 Anneissia japonica | reverse complement strand
GCCAATTTCCTCTATAAATTGCACATTTTAGGGAGTTTTCTTCAATTCCGACGAAATTAGAATTATAAAAACACAAAAATATTTTGCGTGTTTGGCGCGCATTTTTTAGGGCTTTTTTAGTTTTATCCTTTTAAGTTATTTAAACACATAATAGTCCCAAACTCAAGAAAGACAAATTTAAGATAGATCATTT
>NW_022708253.1:0-449 GCF_011630105.1 Anneissia japonica | reverse complement strand
ATGCTTATATTTAGTTTCAAACACACGTGTGTGGCCTATATTATAAATAAGATAAGCCCTATGTCGTATTGTTTTCTATATGGGGAGTGGGGTGGGTATGGTAAATTACTAACCGGGAAATGAGGATTGTATTATGATGTTGTTGTTGTTGCTGTTGTTGCTGCTGTTGCTGCTGCTGCTGCTATTGTTATTGTTGTTGTTATTGTTATTGTTATTATTATTATTATTATTATTATTATTATTATTATTATTATTATTATTATTATTATTATTATGTTGTAATGATGTTGTTTGTACTGTTCTTTAATTTTAATAAAGAGGGCCCTGAATATCAGTTAACCTACTGAGCTAAACTAGAAGGGTTACCCTCTTTAAAGATGGTTGAAATAAAAAATTAAAAAAAATAAATACCCACTCTGACCCAAGACCACTGTTACGCGCCTGGTGTT
>NW_022708252.1:0-979 GCF_011630105.1 Anneissia japonica | reverse complement strand
TCTATCGCATCTTCTCCAAAAGAACGACAGACAGTTTAACGGGACAATTCATCAAGCAACTCATCAATATCCAACCGCTGCCGTCTCCACCGCAGGAACAACGGATTGTACCGCCTCGACTACGACTACTGTTACCGTCGCCGCCTCCGTCGCAGCAGATGCAACCCATACAACAACTACTCACGTTGCAGATGCAACCCACACAACAACAACCACCACTCACGCTGCAGATGCAACCCACACCAGAGCCACCGTCGCTGCAGACGCAACCCACACAACAACAACAACCACCCACGCAGCACATGCAACCCACACCAGAGCCACCGTCGCAGCAGATGCAACCCACACAACAACAACCACCCACGCAGCACATGCAACCCACACAACAAGAGCCACCGTCGCAGCAGATGCAACCCAAACAAGAGCCACCGTCGCAGCAGATGCAACCCACACAAGAGCCACCGACACCAACAACTAACGTGTCCGTGGATATGTGTAAGAACAATGTACTGTTTGATCTCCGATGGAAGCGTTTCGACGATTGGAAGATAACTGTCGAGAAACGAGAGAAGTCGAAAAAACGAAAGATCAAATGTATTGCCGCTGATTTGGAAAAGCTACACCACCAAAAACGAAAGATGGAAGAAGGCATGGCCGCTAATTTGCAAGAACTGCACGACCAAAAACGAAAAATGGAAGAAAGCATGGCCGCTAATTTGGAAGAGCTGCACCAGCAAAAACGAAAGATGGAAGAAAGCATGGCCGCTAATTTGGAAGAGCTGAACCAGCAAAAACAACAAATTGGAACAATGTTGATACAAATTGGAAATCAGATGATGTGTAACAAATAGGAATAAAAGATAAAGAAATACTTAATGTTTTATTTGTTTGTGTGACAAAATAAAAAGAATAATAAAAAAAAATACTTTCTCTACATCTTTATTGTTAGTTCTGCCTCCTGTGCGATGTTGTTGTTGTT
>NW_022708251.1:52014-55094 GCF_011630105.1 Anneissia japonica | reverse complement strand
TTCATGAAAACCGGTTTTACCTTGATCGTATCGGTCTTGTTTGGCGCGTCGGTGTTCACCTGACCATTTGGCGGGGCATTCAAAGGCGTTGACATCCTTGTTCTTTTTTTTTCCAAAATCAGACAGTAGTTTAAGTAAAAATTAGTACTTTGGTTACCGTATTTTACTTTAGTACACAAGAATCTTCCAAATATACATTCGTCAGTGCAAAACCGTTATTAATCTTTGTTTTTCGATATTTTTATCAGGAGCTAGTATAATATACGTCCGTGGACAGTGGTATACCAGGCTCGATTTCTGAGACTCTTTTTTTTTTAAATTTTAATTTTTTAGTTAGGCCTGGGTTTTGCATAATTACCTAGGCTTACAAGTAGGCCTACTAAAAACGCTTTCTGTGGGAAAAGCACAAAGTGTAAGGAAAAGCGCGTTTTTTTTCATCACTGATCAAATGAAACAGAATGACAGTTATTTTCAAATTAAGAGAAGAGCTGAGAATAGGCAGCTCTAAAATACTGGATGCCATAAGACCTGCCAAAATGGCAAATGAGCTAGTTATTAATATTAGGCATAGTAATCGGCAGGTTCTTGATTACAAGGCTAGACCAAGTTAATTACATGTAATGCCGAAATGATAATAATAATAATAATTATTATTATTATTATTATTACCTGTACGTTAAGGGGAACTTAGACAAAGGGGAAATAACACAAAAGATATTCCCCTTGGGCTAGTTTATTATAGGCCTTGAAATATTAATAGGTTCTTCATTACAAGTAAGCCAAGGTAATTAATGCTGAAGTGATTATTATTATTATTATTTATTAATTATTATTATTACCTGTACCTTAAGGGGAACTTAGACAATGGAGGAATTAGAGGACAATTAAAAAAACGACGTTAAGGGGAAATAACACAAAAGATATTCGACTTGGGCGATTATTATTTATAGGCCTAGTAAATAGTACAGTATCTGTAGGTTCTTCATTACAAGGCTTAGGCCAAAGGTAATTAATGCTGAAATTATTATTATTATTATTTAACATTAATTACATTACAATGATAGTTTGGACAAGTTCAATAACGCCGGAATGGTATATTATTTATTTAATATTTCTCTTATGCGCTCTATTTTTCATTTCATGCTTTAATTTTGTCCCATTTTTCCCCAAAAAATTTCAGTCCATGTCAGTATGTGAAGCGTGACTGTTGTGTCAGCCTATGACCCTAGGCCTAGTTTAAGGAGGGGCCTAGGTAAGACCTCAGCCTGTAGTTAGGCCTATAGTTTATCCTCTTTCTCTCTATCCTTTGGTATAACTATACCTATCTACACTTTATAACAGGAGGTACTAGCTGTTGTTGTTGTAGATAATATACTAACATTTAATAACATCCAAGAAGGTCACAGTTATTTACACAATGACGTACATCACATAAGTCCGTGAAATTTCATAGGCCAACCGTAATAGAAAGAGCAATAATAGTAAAACTCGAGCGTCACGACATTGCGAAGTGTCTGCTCTTGTTCCTCGTGTCGTACTCACTCGAGTCAATCCGAGATGGCCCGAGTGAAGTTTCATACAAATGTTTCGTACGGGAAAAAAATCGCGGCCAGGGAGGGTAATTTCATAGACAGAAGACCTATACTACCTCAGCCCTACCATGGTTGGAGCTGAGATAAGGCCGGCTGGGTCCCCTTGAATCCGCCACTGGGTACTTCGGCAGAGAATCTATACCACCTCAGCCCCGCCATGGTTTGGGCTGAGGAAAGAAATTTGTGATTATGGCACCTCTAGATGGCCGGAAATTATACTCTTAGACTTAAAATTTGAATATAATTTAGCCTCCCCCTCCCCTTGAATGCGCCACAGATTTCCGAACAAAGTCGAAGTCGACATTGCTTCCACGACCTCAATAAATTATTTATTATGAGGGTTATCCTTGATATGGGTTCCCCGACGGAAACTTCACTTTTCCCCCGATGGATAAAAATTACCCTTGTATGTAGCTCAGAAATGATACTCCACATTGTGGCGGGTCCAGGAAGTCGAAAATAGAGTCTTGCGTAAATAAAATGTCCACCCGCCTCAGCCCCACAACTGTTGGAATTATGATTATGGCACATCTAGATGGCCGGAAATGACACTCTCAGATTAAAAGTTGAATACAATTTTGTCTGTTTTCTCCATTTTTTTTTTGATAATTTTGAAAAAAAAAATGGGATGGGGTCCAGTGCTGACTGGGTTTCCCATTGAATCTGCCACTGTTCAATATAACACTTGACATAGCCTACCATTTTGTTTCACAAAATTATTGATTCCTAATGTCAAGCAAAAGATGATTTTATTCAAAATGTTTTCTTTTTACTCAATACAGTTTTTACAACCTATAACACATTAACTACAGTGTATCGTACTGTAAATTCTGTACTGGTACTTAACCTTTAGACAACTTTATTTAAAAAAGTGGCCTAATAAGTATCTTATTGTTTTCGTTAAATTAGAGTTTAAATTTGGTTATATTATGCTAGATTGAAGGTTTACTGCAAGCCAATCAGTTACACTTACTATACATCTTCGTGGTCAGCATAAAGAGAACTATAACGTCGCTTTATTAAGAGTGCCTACCTCCCCCATATGCCTAAATACAGAATTCACGAATGCAGGCGATTTTTTCTGCATGCTCGAGGGTGGGTTTCAAGGAAATCTTACCGAAACGTCGAGACAACCAACCAGTGGTTTTTAACTTAATAAAAACCATATTATTTATTTACACATGGTGTACCGAAAAAAATGTGTTATATGTTTAAGGAAACTTTACAGACGCACTTATACAGACGTCAATCGACATTTGGTTGCTCAATTCAAAAAAGAACTTGTAGTGTTCGTTAGAAAATGAAAAAAAAATCTATATTTTATATTAATTTAATAATAATAATAATACTGTAGGTCAATTTATAAGGCGCAAATAAACAAGATGTAAGCACGAAATAACAACAATAATAATAATAATAATAATTTTAATAACAATAATAATAACAATAATAATAATAATAGTAATAATAATAATAATAATAGTAATA